>NW_014038665.1:0-10422 GCF_001186125.1 Sphaeroforma arctica JP610 | reverse complement strand
TGGGTATATGTACGTATGTATATATGAATGCGTATGAATATATTTATATATATATGTGTGTGTGTGTGTGTGTGTGTGTGTGTGTGTGTGTGTGTGTGTGTGTGTGTGTTGTGTGTTGTGTGTGTGTGTTTGTGTGTGTGTGTGTGTGTGTGTGTTTGCGTTTGTGTTTGTTATATAATCCATACATACATACATATAGGTACAGATATGCAACATTTACAAGTGTATATGTTGATGTATATAAATAATTATTTCCTATTTGACACATGTTCTTGGCGATAGATATAGACTTCTGAAAGATTGTCATATATTGCCTGCAAATTCTTGTTTTTTGATTATGCGAGTTGATATATGGGCATAATAAAACAA
Source organism: Sphaeroforma arctica JP610 (assembly GCF_001186125.1). NCBI lineage: Eukaryota > Ichthyosporea > Ichthyophonida > Sphaeroforma > Sphaeroforma arctica. The sequence goes on along the minus strand of NW_014038665.1, from coordinate 10,053 downwards.
TCATGCTTGGCATGCACATTTTGGCCTTCTCACAGCCTTGTTGTTTTCTGATGTGAACATTTAAGTTCTGATGTGAACTTCTATTCTGCGAGCGACAATTCGCGAGGAGTGTAAACGTTTGTTATTGTTTTTACTGCCAATTTAGATTATCATATGACTAAAATTACGATTAAGGCAATGTATTCCGAATTATGATGCGAGTTCAACTCACACAATCATTGGTTATTTATTGAATATGAAACTTTACCTCTTTGAATCATAGAAATACTGACCGGTCTTATACTCGATTCGATTTGCTCCGGTTTCTGAAGCGCGATATTGCGTTGTGGCAGCGTAGTTTCCATCTAATATGAATACAAATAAAATAGTCGAGTATTTAAACCTTTACCTTGGCGTAGTGGAGTAGAAAAGACTTGTTCGCTTGCCTCACCCGTGGGCTATTATGCTTACGGACGAATTTCGCCTTCATGCGCTTCTTCAGCGCCGCTTTCTCTTCGGGATCCATCACTGCAAAATCTACTACTCTGTCGTTCATGACTACATCATCCTTCCAAGCCAAAGTAGGTGTAGTGCGCGGAACAATGCCAGCCGTAGGTTCCTGAAGTAGACTCGATCTTTCGACCAACGTTATAGCATTGTGGGTCTTTCGAGTACGTTCCACCAATTGTGCTTCAATTGAGCTAGAAATAGAAGTTTGGGACGCTCGCGAAACTATAAACGCCGACTTCACCTTTAAAGGTGTTAGAGTAAGCGACATTGGCCTGTACAGTGGAGCCCTGTCTACCATACTATCATTCTGGTCACATGTCGCATTTTTCTCATTGTACTTCATATTAGGCCCCGCGCGCTCTGAGAAATCATTGACAGAGCTGTCAGACTGGTATGCGTCCGAATCTTGACAGTGTTCGACAAGGACGGCAACGGTACGCTTATGTGTACACCCCTGTGGTGACTCGTTTAGACCTTCGCTAGATTTCATTTTTCTAACTTCGACTTCACTGAAGTCGCTGGTGAAGTTGGCAGAGATGTTCAGTAGGCTCGCGGACTTTGACCGTTGGCTGAATGCTGGATGTGTGTTCTTTGTGCATTTATTTTTCGCACCAGAGACTTTACCAACACCGGCTGAGAGACCCGTAATACTCTCGTGTGCTAGGCTTCCAGGTTTCGCATACACTACATTCGTTATTCTGTCTAACAGCCCATCAAAGGATTTGTTGTTGGCTCGAGCCATAGTGCAATTGTCAACGGAAAATGCCCTCATCTTGAAGATTCTACGTTGCAACGCTAATCGCTTGGGTGCATAAGGTATATGATAGTTTGAAAGTGTGCTGGCCCGGAAGTATCTGTAAAGTGAAAGACAGATAAGTCGTCGGTGTACTTGTCGTATAAAGCTAGGTATTGTTGCGACTGCGCTTCAGGAGGATGAAAACTTGATTTCATCTGCATTTGTCTTTGAACTGTGTATTGTGCGAGGTTATGATTTCGAAAGTGCACGCAAGCGTATTATGTAGAATATCAAGCGGGATTGCGATCGCTGAGAAGTTGAGATCCATAACGATACCAATTATATACAACGTCAACATTGCGGATTCCCATAGAAACCGTCGGGCCACGTTCACTCTTGATTCGTGAGACGTGAGTCCCTTAGACTTTTACTCGTGTGTGTGTAAAAAAATTAAGACTGTTCTTATCGGTCGGATCACGATTCACGAATTGATATTCACATTGCATATTTGTATTTTTTTTAAAGTTTTCTATATATAGAACTCGGTAAAAAAAAGGCTCGACCATATGGCGTAAAATTCAAGCACTTCTCATATATTTATTCTAAAAAAACAGTTCGGGTTTTGATTGGTGGCGTGCAAAATTATATTCAATGAGAAATTCAGAAGTTTTATATTAGGGGTGTATCATTGTTTATGATTGTTAACATCGGTTCATCACATCACACATGTCTCTTTAGTGGCTAATAGTGACTTTAAAGTTTAAAATCTCCTATGTCCATTAAAAGTAGAAGTACTCCAACAGTCCGGCTATGTGAGATTGGAGATTAGTAAAGCATTTACGATTTTTATTTTATATGTAAAAATGCATCACATGTGACGCAGTGATTGTTTCCTAACAACTAGAGAGACCCTCTTTACTACGTCCCAAATACAAGTTAAGGGCTACATGGTACGTACTCCATAAATACGTAAATACTGCAGTAGAATTATAACAGCGATTTCAGTTCGCTCGGATTAATATGTGACTGACCGTAGATTTATTCACTCCGAAATTCTGTGCAGCTGTCTTCCAAAAGTTCCAGAGTCCAGACTGCGGTCTGTGACTTGCCTTGCGAGCCAGGGATGACTTCAGTTGTATTTACAAATAGTATTTTAACAAATAGGCGCAAATTTAGTTGATATCTATATTTTATACTGATTATCCGATAATCTGCCTACGTGACGTAAAGGATGTGGCTGCATCATCACTTCTTGCGCCATACTGCTATTTAAAACCTTATTATGTATTGATTTGTTTTTTGTTAGAAAAGTGTATGACGGCATCGTCCACCGTCCTCTGACACACCTCGCTCTCTCCATCTCCAGCCTCGTACATCTATTATGTCGAGTAATTCACCCTTTAAAGTCTATACTGATACCAAACATGGCCTACTTCCGTTTTTACACACATTACTTATTGTTCAACATCAAAATGTTTAAAAACAAACTACATCCTGAATGCGACGTTTGCATATGCGATATAATATTGATCATACATGAGTCATGACTGAAATTCGATCCAGCAATTGAGTCCATACATAGTGTTCTTTGCATATTAACTTCCATTTTTAAAATAAGAAATGGTATCCGAGTCTGGGTATAGCAAAGTATATGCAGTGTGCAGCGCACAGGTGTCCTCTATAGCGAAGAAGACGGTTTCTCGCTTACTCATTGGTCCTCACTGACGCAAAGATTTTATGCAGCAGCAGATCTATGCACAATGCATGACCTATCGACCAATGTATAGTATATGTCAACACATAAATAAACAATGTACCCTAAATCGCGGAAGGTTGCTCCTATTGAATTGAAGCTTCACACAGTCAGACTCCCAATGTATAGAGCTAATTGTCTTTATTCTTTCCCGGACCTCTGCCATCAACTATCCGGATTCGTTAACGCTTTGAGTAGTCTTACTGACAGCGCACATCCCACGACCAACAGCAACGTAACAGTGCCGAAGGTTATGCTGGCACTGATCCACCCCCAACTGACCCCCTCCTCTATGTACTCGCCCTTGAACTCATTCACTAGCTGGGAATACGTTGCCAACAGTTGCTGGGCTTCATATGCGGCTTTCGTTTGCTCTGCTAGGATGGCTGAGAACTCCGCCGCTGTGTACCGGACAAACAGTGTGCAAGGGTACGGATCAGGCTGTGAATATGTTGTAGGGAAACCCTAACCCCTGAAAACCCTAAAAGCATATACTACCGAGATTGCTACGAACAGGCGCACATGCTAGCCACAGTCTGGAAATGGCAACCTCCAAAATGAAGCGAACTAATGGACACATCAATAGGACCGAAGTTGACTATTAAAAATGTGAGAAGGACTACGAACACATCTGTGTACGAACCAGCACCCAGCACCACGCACAATTGCATCACTGAATATGTCAACCAACATACGCCTTCAACAGGCACGTTCAACTAATACCAACAGACATACGCCTTCAACAGGCACGTTCAACTAATGTCAACAGACATACGCCTTCAACAGGCACGTTCAACTAATGTCAACGGACAAACGCCTTCAACAGGCACGTTCAACCAATGTCAACGGACATACGCCTTCAACAGGCACGTTCAACTAAGGTCAACGGACATATGCCTTCAACAGGCACGTTCAATTATAACCCTACGCCTGTGTGGTTTGTATCATTCTGCCGAGCTGACAACCACCATCGTGGATTGCCTTGGGTTTGCTTCAGCAGAATACAATGCAATATATGTCATCACAGCCACACCGCCATACCTCCCATAGTCGCAAAGCGCTCGTATGCTCTGTGGACCTCCGATTTGTTAGAGTCTTTACTGAGCGCTTCTGTGATGTGCCACAGAACGTCCCACTCCTCTCCCAGTCGGCGATTGGCGTGTAAACTGTGCACAGACAAAGTTCAGTGTTACTTAGCCTGAAACCTAACCCTAAACCATAAACCTAACTTCTAAAGTTTACTCATACGTAGTCAGCTAGTTATATATAAAGCAGCTGTGTATGCATGCGTTTGAGCGAATTTCTCGATTGTACGGACACCGATACTCCACGTTTCTAAACCATTGTATGTGCTGTCATACAGACTGGTATATATGGAGTAGCTATATGTGTTTAATCCCACAGATACAGTGAAAGGTAGAACGCAATAGATGTGCTCATGTGCATTCATGCACATTGGTGTCTAATGACGCCAGATGTGCTCAAGTACATTTCAACCCTCCCCGAAAATCACTTGTAGCTACATGCGTGTATATTTATATTCATATTTACGTTTATATGTATATGTATATTGATATGTATACGCATATATATACTTATTTAATACAGGCGAAAAGAGACCAATGTGTCCACAGGCGAGCCCCCTTAGGCTATATTCACTCTGTTCCGCTAAAGGCTAAACCCTCCTCAGGCTGTGTTAACTCTGATAAGCGGTCCCGTTTAGACGTATTGGGTGGTGACTTCGGCCACAACGTTTGTGATTTGTGTGATTAGCCCAGCCATACGGCTGTGACAGACTTAATATGGCATATCTAATACCGCCACAACTCAGCTGGCACACACCAATCACCAGGCCTGGAACACAGGTTTTAAGGTTTTAGATTTGAGGGCTACTAAATCCTAGACCCTAAACCCTAAAATAAGAACACACAGCCGGCACAGTGTTGAATTGAGGAGGCTATGGCACACCCCAACCACCCAGCCTCGACCACGAACATTAAGGTTTAGGTTACAGGGTTACCAAGCCCTAAACCCTAAACCCTAACTCAAAAATAAAAGATACTACCACCACCACACTCAGACACTTACCAACCACCCAGCCTCGACCACAGATAGATGGCCGTCAGTCCAAGTGGAATGGAAATGACCATTGGGAGCATGACCTGCAGCGGTAGATCATGCACACGCAATGCCGTCAGCTCTAAGTCGTCCAGCACCTCACCTGTAGTGTGCGTGGAGCGTAGTAGAGATCATATGACATGGAGCGTAGCGAGATCATATGACTTGTACGATATATACACCCTTGAGGTAGATAACCTAATAATATGCAAACAGCCGATAAAGAGAATTTTTGTTATATACGTTAAACGATCAGCTCTAAGTCGTCCAGCACCTCACCTGTAGTGTACATGGAGCGTAGTAGAGATCATATGACATGGAGCGTAGTAGAGATCATATAACATGGGAGCGTAGTAGAAATCATATGACATGGTGCGTAGTATAGATCATCTGACTTGTACGATATATACACCCATGAGGTAGATAATGTACATGATATACATACAACCGATAAAGATAATTACGTTAACCGATCAGCTCAAAGTCGTTCAACATCTCGTCTGAAACATCGAGCGTACCATTTTTCAACCTGAACCAGATATGGTATGGGACTATTTGTATACTTTATGGAATGGTCTTAGGGTCTTAGGGTTTTAGGGTTTTAGAGGATGTATGTACTTGTATGGCACTGGGCAGACTGTCAATGGGTGCCACAGATAGACACCAAACCCTAAACGCTAAATGGTACTATGTAGTTATATAACTATGGAGTTCTATACCACCGCAATAGTTGTGGAGCATCCCACTCGATCACTTCGCTCAACTGTGCATACGTATCCAAGCATATCTATACCTACGTATGTATGTACATATACAGACTCAAGCATACATATACCTACGTATGTATGTGCATATACAGACTCAAGCATACATATACCGACGTATGTATGTGCATATACAGACTCAAGCATACATATACCTACGTATGTATGTACATATACAGACTCAAGCATACATATACCGACGTATGTATGTGCATATACTGACTCAAGCATACATATACCGACGTATGTATGTGCATATACAGACTCAAGCATACATATACCTACGTATGTATGTACATAAACAGACTCAAGCATACATATACCTACGTATGTATGTACATATACAGACTCAAGCATACATATACAACACAGCACCTTGTAACGTAAACATATATACATCTATCTGCGAGCATATGTACATATACACACTCAGGCATACATAACCAAACATCGTGTGTATATATATACTGATATGTATATATATCCAGATGTCACGCAGAATATAGCATATAAAACCCAGTTAACTGAGACGAAAAACCTACTGTCTTCAAGGCCCAGTGGATGTTCGCTGTTAAAATTGGCCGCTTGCACCACCCGCATTTCCGCATCGGCTCCGAATATATCTTGATACTGTGAGACGGGCCAGGAGAGAATGAATGTAGATGAACACGTAGGTATGGATAGACGAGGACTGATCTCAATAAATGTGTAAGTAGGAGAAGGCAAGGGAGAGCATGAAGGCCAAGAAGTTCGGGACATCGAAACCCTGTAGCTTTACAGCCAATGCAACCCGACTCTGCCTAGGGTCACCTGCATACGAGCGACCGTATTCAGCTTGCCCTATGAACCCTAAACCCTGAATAGGTAAAACTCTAAACCCTAAAACCCCTTAAATCTGAATCGGTGAAACCCTAAACCCTTCAAAACCACTAAGTCGTAAAAGCCCCATACAACCCATACCCACGAAGTCTTGTGACTGTAACAGGCACGTCGACTACTGACTATCAGTTTCTTGTGAGAGTTGCAGATAGTGAGGGAAAGGGTACGCTTGCAACCCTCTTCTCCACAGAATAGTACTGCGGGATGGCAGACGATATACATCGGAGTTCATGTTCTAGATATACTTGACTTGTTGGTAGTCATCCCACGCAATAGGCCTACGGTCCAAACAATCAAAATATCGGAAAGGCTTCTGATCTCACTCAATAAGATGAAATAGCTCAATGAAGATGACGCATATCACACACTTCAAAGAGTGTCTCTGCCAATCTCACCGCTGGAGAAAGGCTCCGCACCACCGACAAGCAGGCCACGATACATACCTTTAATCTTTTAAGTACCCCCTAATATATTAAACAGGGCCACAACACAACACAGCACATACCAAACATCATACAACACATATAAAAGACACATACCTTTAATCTTTATGTACCCCCTAATATATTAAATAGGACCACAACACAACACAGCACATACCAAACACCACACAACACATATAAAAGACACATACCTTTAATCTTTATGTACCCCCTAATATATTAAATAGGACCACAACACAACACAACACATACCAAACATCATACAACACATATAAAAGACACATACCTTTAATCTTTTAAGTACCCCCAAATATATTAAATAGGACCACAACACAATACAGCACATACCAAACATCATACAACACATATAAACGATACATACCTTAAATCTTTAAGTACCCCCTTGTATGTTAAATAGGACCACAACACAACACAGCACATACCCAACACCATACAACACATATAAAAGACACATACCTTTAATCTTTTAAGTACCCCCTGATGTATTAAATAGGACCACAACACAACACAACACGTACCAAACACCGTACAACACATATAAAGATACATACCTTTAATCTTTTAAGTACCCCCCTAATATATTAAATAGGACCACAACACATACCAACCACTATACAACACACAGGCAAACCACAACCCAGCCCGTGCCATCCGCACCCACCAGCGACCATACCTCGGATTCCTTCATATCGTCGAATAGGTGCACTAGGTTCGGTTCCAGCCGCAGGCGTGTGCGCTCGCTCTTGCTGCGATGGGGCTGTGGCATGATACGCGAGGCAAAGGTGGAGCTGTGTCGTCGCAGCATTTCGGGGCGTGTGGTCGGAAAGCGTTTCTCGCCCAGCTCTGTGGGGGGTAGGTCTGAGTCGGAAGCATGGGCCTAAAGGGGACAGGACGGTGAAAGGGGGGAGGGGGGGGTAAGTCTGGCAGTGAGTACGGAATATTGGGGGTAGATAAGCTGCATCTGACTTATTGGGGGTAGATAAGTTGCATCTGACGTATTGGGGGTAGATAAGTTGCATCTGAAGTGTTGGGGGTATACAAGGGCACATAAGTTGCAACTGGACTATGAGGGATATGCAAGTTGCATCTGAAGTATTGGGGGTAGATTACTTGCATCTGAAGTAAAGGGGGTATATATAAGTTTGCAACTGAAGGGTTTTTGGTTGATCGTTGAGTAACAACGTGGCGGCTGAAATTGCACAGGGTCATATAAAACCATATATGGCATAAGTATACTAAGCCGGCATCGAGAGAACATATGAGATGCTGGTACTCTACCTATGACATGTGCATGCTACACAGGAGAGCATTTGGCAAACAGGTTAGAAAGCTAAAAAGCGCATTTGACGTGATCTCAAACGTACCGTTTCTTCGCGGTCTGTTTGAATAGCCGTGGCAATTGATATGCGTGATGCACCGGCGACGGAATATGGGACCGGAGATATGAAAAGCATAGAATTTAAGAAGAAGAATCTTATCAGTTTATACATAAAATTATAAAAATAAAATAAGATCAGGTCAGTTCAATGACGAACAATGCGCAAAAAAACCCAAAACCCAGAGCATCCTGAGCTAATACGAGTCTCCCTTGTTCGCTTGTTAGGATATATATATATATATATATATATACACGGTGCACACAATCAGTCGACACCTCACACGCCCGTCACACGCACCGTCATTAGCTGCCTTGAGCCTGTCCATCTCCGTCAGTGGGGTGCTCAGCGGTGCCCCTACGCTGATGATCGGTTCCTTCTTCGCGTCGCCGTCAAGACTGACCGCCCGCCTGCCAATACCCGAACCACCAGGCCTCAAAGTACGAGGACTTTGGGATATCCGGTCCATCGGAGTTTTGGCTGCCTTATCGACCGGTTTCTTGGGTGACTGTGCTGCCGGTTGTGTGGCAGTGGAGTACGCTATACCGTCGTCCGTCTCAGATTCCTCGGCCTCCCGATCTTCGGGGATGGGAGTGGTGCTCCGCGCACTGGTACTGCCTACGAGTGCCCGGAAGTCAGCCGTCATGGGTGAACAAGGGAAACTCTGCGAGGCTAGGAGATGGAATAAATAGAGTAGAATGGAATGTTATGCAGTGTGATGGAATGCAATGGAATGTTATACAATGTGATGGAGTGGAATGGAATGGAATGGAATATAGTGTGATGGAATGCAATGGGTTGTTATGCTGTGTCATGGAATGCAATGGAATGGAATGGAATGGAATGGAATACAATGGAATGCAATGAAATGTTATGCAGTGTGATGGAGTGGAATGGTGTATTATGCAGTGTGAGGGAGTAGAATGGAATGTAATGCAGTGGGAGGGAGTAGAATGGAATGTTATGCAGTGTCATCAAATGCAATAGAATGTTGTGCAGTTTGATGGGTTGCAATGGAATGTTATACAGTATGATGGAATGCAATGGAATAAAATGCGGTGTGATGGGACGTGACGGTATGTAAAGGAATGTAAAGGAATCTCGTAGCGGGGTTTCTTGTGAGGTAGCTGGTGTTTACTTACGTGTGCCAGAGCGATATGCATGCAGAAGGAATGCCATGGGATGGGCACTGTGTACGAGTTGGGACACACTTGTGATATCAGAACAGAAGTGCGCATACCGATGTATACGGACGGTTGGGATTTAAAGCTCGTGTATGCAACTAAATGGATAAATTTGCTATGTACAATGCTCCCTATACATTCGATGTATTGGGTTACGTGGATACTGAAGAACATTTTGAAATGCCTACCAGCCAGCGCAGCACACATAGATGTGCTGAAAATTATATTCTATATATATATATGTGTGTGTGTGTGTGTGTGTGTGTGTGTGTGTGTGTGTTATGTGTGTG
>NW_014038666.1:5799-10438 GCF_001186125.1 Sphaeroforma arctica JP610 | reverse complement strand
ATATAATATATACTTATATATATATATATAAAGTAATATATATATATATATATACAGATACATATACACGTATATATACATATATATATATATATACAGATACATATACACGTATATATACATATATATATATATATATTTAGATATTAATATTTTGATGTAAATACGTATATACATACATTATATATATATATATATATATATAGATATAAATATATATATTTGTATATAAGTATATATTGTATCGATATGTTTGTATATTAACGTATATATTTACATATATATATTTATATATATATATTGTAACATGTGTGTGTTCTATATATATATTTGTTGTAATATGTGTGTGGTCTATGTGTAGTGATGAGTAATTTATGTTGGCTCAGATGTACGAGGGGTTAGTATGGAGTTATATGTTGGTATTGTGTGTCACGTGATATTGGATGCATAACATTAGTTGGTGTGTATGTCAATAGAACATAACCGTAAACTTTAAGATAGCGTAGTGTGTAAAGTAGTGTAAAAAAACGATGAGAGGCGGACTACAGAGATGACCGGGCATGCTTGAATACATAGGGATACTTTGTCACTAGCTAGACGAGACTGACGGTGGTCAATATCAAGTCTATGGTTATATAAATTAAGGTTTTGAGATGATCAGTCTTCATTGATCTATTACACTACTTTGATAACGTATAACATTATTTCATTCTCAACCGTTCGTGAGCAAATAAGCTACTCACAAAATATATAATATATAATATTCAATATATAATATATAATATAAAATAAAATAATATGTATATATATATATATATGTGTGTGTGTTGTGTTTATATATAGGTATATAAATATGTCTGGATTTTAAGCAGACGGCTTGGTAGGCACATCTATCAGACACCCAATAGAACGACTAGATATGGGGAGTACCAAACACTAAATACTACAAAGTTCGTTAGCTCATTTAAAACTCGCTTTACATTTGTTGTACGCACTATGGCCATTGTTATACAGCTGCGAACTCTATATCCCAATGTCTAAATATAGTGAGACTGTTTGACAGCTCTCATTGAGCTAGATATGTGCTGAAACCTACCACTCTATAGATGCCTGTGAACAATGCAGCAATACTTTCCGGTCCCACTACAAGAGGTACATGCGTTTTATATGTACACATGTGATATCACTAAACATAAGCGCTAGATATTGTGATATATATTAGTGCGTCATAGCGAGATTGATGTATCGATGGATTACTTCCTCACAACCTATATAGCGCCCCACTGTATAGACATTTTAGTTTGTTTTGAACTCCGCCACTCTAAACTCCGCCACTCTAGTATTATCACAAGGGTACACACACTATATATGTATGCATATAACAACAGTACACAAACTCTTAAATAGATAGTGTAATGCAAATATATTTAGTCAGCTACAGCGATACGGATTGGTCGTTTGGTCACTTGCTTACCACTCATACAACGCCCCACCGTGGGGCCAGCCAAGTGTGTGCTGAACTCCACCACTCTAACGCCTGTGAATAGTGGAGCACTACTTCCAGATACTACCACAACAGGTACTTACACTATTTATGTACACATATATTAACAGTACACAAAGCACTCATATATTGTGTCATAAATATATTCAATGAGCTACAGCGGGAATGATTGATCTGTTGATCACCTACATACCACTCATACAACGTCCCACCGTGGGGCCAACCAAGTGCGTGCTGAACTCCACCACTCTAATGCCTGTGAATAGTGGAGCACTACTTCCAAATACTACCACAACAGGTACTTACACTATTTATATACACATATATTAACAGTACACAGAGCACTCAGAAATTGTGACATAAATATATTCAATGAGCTACAGCGGGAATGATTGATCTGTTGATCACTTACTTACCACTCATACAACGTCCCACCGTGGGGCCAGCCAAGTGTGTGCTGAACTCCACCACTCTAATGCCTGTGAATAGTGGAGCATTACTTCCAGGCGCTACAACAGGAGGGACATACGGTCTATCTGTCTGGGCATCACGCCAGGCTTGTTTGTCCTGTTTATCTCTATGTCGTTTGTACATAGTGTACGTGCCTAGTACTACGCACACTATTCCCACACTAATACTAGCAAGCCCCAGTGATACGCTCAATTTGCCTGTGTCAATGAATATGAGATTACCCCACCCTGCTCCTTGAATTGTCTCGAGCATCCTATCGATCTCTTGCGAGTTAGCGCTATTTCTGCTATCACAAGTTTCGGTGGCCTGTCGTTACCTATTGTGATTACTATTTCAAAAAGAACGACCATATATAAGTATTTATTTACATGCAATTGTCCGTATGTATATTTGTATCTTTATGTGCAGAGTGTAGACGAGTGACGAGTCAACGATCTATGTCGGTACTACATAGTAGTATAGTACATACCCTGTCTCTCTACTCCAGAACTCACAATTCGCGAGACCGATGCTCTGGGTTGGTATACGACCTCGTCATTTGGGCAAACGGAATGTCATACATGTGACTGACATTTTGTAAGACATGTCGGGCGTGATATGGTGTAGTCATTACTCATTTCCGCTGGATCAAATAAAACCAAAGACATGTGATGCATATCGCCCTATTTTTTTTCAAGATGCGTGTATGACGTATATACGTAGTTGTCGTATACTGACCCAGCTGATAGTCTGATACGTGTTGTGAGGTGTGACTTATGAGTACATAGTAGTGAGTAGAGATAGCGAGGTTAAAAATTGATCAATATATATTTACTCTGGAATGTACTCCTTACTTATTTGGTGATATAAATTATGGCTGGGAAGCTGAGGGCCTGGGCCCGGGGGCGCGATGGGGAGTGGGGACTGAAAGCGATAACCTATTTATTGAGCCAATCCCTTTACAAAGTGGGCCAACAAATGGGGAAAAAAGTCACAGATAAATTTTATGTTGTTATGTCCTTATTCCTTTCAAGTTTCACTGTTTCAGGCTTTCAATGTTTTTTTTTGGTTTTTCTTAGAGTAGAAGGCTATGTGAATTGTTTTATATTTTGGACCAACTTCTGGTACCAAAAACAGTCTATCACTTTTTTTATTTCCATTTTATATCTATCTATAAATAGACTGAAACGGATCATCCGACAATAAAGTAAATCAATGATGTCAATCAAATGTAGCATATCCTTCTAATAAATTGAAACATTTTTAGAAGGCTATGAATGTAGTAAATAAATATATTGTAAAGGTTACTCGCTAGCTAGTCGCCTGACGCCTCGCTATTTATACAGGCTGTATGTAGTATGTACCTTGTTCTGAAATGGGCTGAATATGTTTGGAACACTATTTATATGATATTTTTTTTACAGCTAAAGAACAAAACCAATAAATGTGAAACATGATCCCCGGTTGGCGGAGTGAGCAAAGCTCGGCATTTACTGACAGCAACTTGTCGGTATTTTATTTGCTGTACCGAATTGATATTCATAGTTCCGGCAAATGGAACGGACGGTTATCACCTATCTTTTCCATCAATGCGACGGGGACACTATAACACTAAAGAATACGTTCTCATAGCCTACGTGTATTTGAATGTTGCATAAATGATGTAATTGTATGATACTGTGTATTTGTGTACTGCATAGGTGTATTTGTATGCTGCATATAAGTATTTGATATTCGTGTTAATTGTTGTACCCATTCACTTGACCTCCTGTTCCTACCTCGCCTACCCCCACCAAATCTAGGAATTCGCGGATCAATATATAATCTTCTTGTATTACTGGTGGCTGGTTAAATATTTTCATTCCCGAGTGCGGCATCCGCAAGTAGATGTAGGCCATGATCAGACATTTTCCTGAATTACGCATTGTATTCATGTATTTACATGTACCACTCTTCGCATAAATTCAACCGCCCCTAAACAATATCACAAATTTCCCACCAGAACAAAACACGAAAATGAATAAAATATCACAAATTTCCCAGCTGAACACAAAAACACAAAAATTAAAATTTCTGTCGCAGTCTCGCAGAAAATCAGAAACGCTAAACAATTGCCAACTGGCAAGGTTCTTCGCAGCCAATAGAATCCTATTCTTTAAACGCATTCTTTATTGGTCAACAAATTTGAAATTACCCCCATCACAGCACTTTTATACCTTTCCTGCGGGGAAAAACCAAAAAAAATAATAGATATATATATACCACCATAGCTCATTCTAAATGAACGCCTTTGTTCGTATATAGACGGCTATGAATATGCATTGTAGATGATACAGCATATGGAACACCCAACACTTTGAGATAGCAGCATTCTACAATCACAAGCATAATCAATGGCTGCACGATCAGAAGTACTTAGCCACGATGAAGAACAGCACAGTATGTACCGTTGCAACCGAAAACGTTGCGGCAGTGAATTCGACATGCATGAATATTATGGATATCATTTGAGCCTGGTATCGAATCGTAAGGTTCAATTATAAAGTGATTAATCGATGTATGAAGATACATACAACGCGCACGCACACGTGTATACATACAACGCGCACGCACACGTGTATACATGCATACACACACACACACACACACACACACACACACACACACACACACACACACACACAC
>NW_014038666.1:0-916 GCF_001186125.1 Sphaeroforma arctica JP610 | reverse complement strand
TATTGTATCTGTTTCCAGCGTGCTCATGTTTAACTAATCCAGGTCTTTTCATCACTGATAGCTATAATCTCGAGCTATGTTTCCCTATACCGATACGTATGTGATAGTGTGGTCCCTTGCAGATGCCGGGTAAGCTCTTCAAACCGGAGTATTCCTACTCAGCAACGCATGTGCTCTGCAACCCGAGTATCACCATAGCAACGCATTCTCAGTTTGTATTCAACAGTGTCAACTGCGCTGAAATTCAGTTCAAACTGTCTGTTCTACGGTCCTTTAATGGCCAGCTGTGTGCGTAGGGGTTGTGCATTCATCTTCTTAGAAGTAGCCGTGTGTTGTATATATACCCCTCCCCTCCGTTGCACAGTATATATACCCCTCCTCTCCGTTGCACAGTACCCTCCGTTTCACAGTATATATACCCCTCCCCTCCGTTTCACAGTATATATACCCCCCCCCTCCGCTGCACAGTATATATACCCCTCCCCACCGTTGCACAGTATATATACCCCTTCCCTCCGTTTCACAGTATATATACCCCTCCTCTGCGTCTCACAGGATTGTGAAGGCTACTGCGGCCCCTATGACATCGTACAATACCAACGTGAAACCTGACCCCACCTTACGCTGTGGTTCAATACTTACACCTGCAACAGGTACATCCTCACTGAACACCAAACATTCGAGATGCTGTCGACGCTGCTGCAGCAGTACAGCCCACAGTACACCGCTAAGTTCACAGAGTCACTCTTTGCCAAACTCAATGCGTTGCCTGAAGCTGAGTAGGGTTGAGCTGACAGGACGCGCGATTCAGCGCAAGGATTTATGGTTCATTGCATACGCTACAAAGCTCACAGGTAGCAAACACTGATAAATGTTAATATAATAAGATTTCCTACCATATATATATATATATATA
>NW_014038667.1:2013-10441 GCF_001186125.1 Sphaeroforma arctica JP610 | reverse complement strand
TTATATATATATGTTTGTGTATACGCGTTTTACATGTTTATATATAATCATAGTAAATATATTTTGTAAACTATATATACATATACGTATAAATATATATATATATATATATATATAATTGCAAATACTATTATGTTGTTATATTATTATATTGTTATTTTATATATATGTATATATATATATATGTGAGTGTGTGTTTGTGTACGTGTATATATAAATATATGTATGTATATATATGTATATTTGTATTTATATTTTGTATTTATATATATATATATATTTATGTATGTATGTATATATGTATGAACTGGTATATATATATATATATATCGGTATATACAATATATATATATATATATATGTTCGTGTGTATATATATATGCATACATTTATATTCATATAAATAAATAATATATATATTATATATATATATATATATATATTTATATATATGCCTAAACTAATGTGTATATATATATATATATATAGCAATGTGTGTGCGTGTGTGTATAGTTTGTATATATATATATGTATGTATATTGTATTTATATATATATATATATCGGTATATAAATATATAATATATATATGTATGTTTGTGTGTATATATAAATATATAAAAATATGCATACATATATATATATTTATATTTATAAATTTATACATATGCATAAATATGTATATATATATATATGTGTGTGTCTATATATATATATATATATATAGCAATGTGTGTGTGTATAGTTTGTATATATATATACATATATAGACATATATATATATATATATACGCTTTTACATGTTATATATAATCATGTAAATATATTTTGCAAAACTATATATTTGTGTGTGTATGTATAAATACATATATGTATATACATGTAGATATACGGACATATATACATATTCAAAATTATATTAATATCGATGTAGATATATATATCTATGTATTTATATATATATGTGTGTGTATATATATATATATATATATATATATTAGATATATATATATACATACATATATATAAATATACATATACATATAAATATATATGTATATATATATATAATCATACATTTTTATGCATATATGTATATATATGTGTGTGTGTATGTATAGGGGTTCATATTTGTATAGTATTTTATATCGCCACCTGCGGTATATCATTTTTCTTTTCCAACTGTTATGTAACTCTTTACACCCGAAGTTTTCTCAGTTTAGTCTATATTGCCTGAACTGTCGCACCGAAAGACTTGTTGCGTTGCGTTTGAGCATTGTGGGATCTGCATGCCTGATCCTATCTTGTGAAAGGCTTCATTATTGGAAGTTGTTGGCTACCTCTGCTTATGTTGCTTAGGCATTGTAAAGTACCAAAAAATTACAAGGTAACTTACATCGAGTATAAAATACATATTTAAATTCTTTGTCTGTTGAATACAAATAGGCTAAAACCAGTGACGGCACACCAGCCAAAAGTGCAAGAGAACAGTACGAGGAATGGCTTGGTGAGCAAAAGAAGGCCTTTATAAGGGCCTTATTGCAACTTATAGGCACCGAGGACACGTCACGGCAGGTGGCTGGGTTACAGATGTGTATGCAATGGGTCGAAGTAGAGGCTCAGAAACTCACACAGACGAGCACACACGTGTTCCCGAATACACTATTTCTGAGGGTGGTGGATGCTATGACTATAAACGACAACTGCAGCGAAGCGCTGGTTCGGGCCTTCACGAAAGGTATGCGATATAGATATAACATATATATATATATATATATATAGGTATCCTATAAAAGTATATATATTCTGGTTTGTGATATCGGGTTTCAGTGCAGTGGTAAGTAGCCTATTCACGCACACTAGAGCCTGGCTGTAGGTCTATTGCTAACCTGTGACTAAGGATGGCTCACTGAATATCATAGTATATGTAATCCGACTCACAATTCAACTCGGCGTAACAGGATTCAGTTACTGTCCGATCATATGCAATGATAGTAACGTAAAATATTGACACATATACTGCTTGAGTTGCTGTATGATCGTACTCGACAGTATGTGATAACTTGTGAAGCGCGACGATATGAAGAAAATGAAGGTCTAAAACTCTGGTCATACGTAAGCTTGGTGAAGTAAACATTTCGCCGTTGAAGGATAGCTAGTCTTGTCAGGGCGCGACTACCGTACGAGAATCTATAAATACACCCTGACTCACATGCCGTTATTGAACTCCGCGTGGTAGGGTTCCTGTTAAAATATGACGATGTTCGGTACTACACACTCAAGAACCTGGCGCTGACTATGAAGAAACTGGAGGATTCGGGCGAGAGCGAGGCCTCTGCCCTGGTAACGAGCAGGCGTATCTATTCCATCCTGTCGCCCATTGTATTCCCCACTGAAGTAGAAGAGTTGGACTGCTTCTTGTCCCCGCTTGCCGGACAACAACCCAAAGACGGTAGTTGTATGGTGTTATTACGCATTGCGCTCTCTGTGTGTACATGTACGTAGACAAGTACATTGAGGTCGCGTATCGCTGATATGGGCGTTGTTGTATACGTATTCTCCATCGAATGAAGGGAGTTGTACTGGTGTTTGTCCTCTTTTGCCGGGCAACATTCTAAGCTCGGAAAGTATCCGGTGTTAGTGCGAGGCTCAGACTAGATCATATTTTCATACACACTCGTGTGTATAGATTCTTTCAAACCGTACCTAGATATCAATAGCCATTTCTTTTAAACTCTGTGTGGATATGTATGTGCGTAGTCATTGTATAACATTTCTCGCCTCTTCATCCGTGTCTATTTTTATTCTTGTCCGTTTCTATATTTATTCTTATGCTTATCTGTATTTATTCTTAGGCGTATCTATATTCTTATCCGTATCTATTTTTATTTTTAATCGTATACTTTTCCATTTTTGTCCATTGTTTCTTAGGCGTATATATATTCTTATCCGTATCTATTTCTATTTTTATCAGTACATGTACTTCTATCCGTATCTATCTTTATTCTCATCCGTATCTATTTTTCATCTTATCCATTTCTATTTTGATCCGTATCTGCCTATATTCTCATCCGTATCTATTTCTATTCTTATCAGTTTACTTCTATCCGTGTCTTTATTTTTATTATTTTTACTCGTGCAGATTTGGTTCCGATCCTACCGCTCCTGTTTCTTATCCCACAGTATCTGTCATGTCAGTGATTGTGCCTCACTTTCTGCACCATACTCCCATACTTTTTTTCTACAGCCGGAACCACCACCGCAAACACACAATCCAAGTCTAAGAAGCGTACCGCAGCCGATGCCAACGATAACGAGGCCGATGAAAAAGCCCTCAACTTAACTGCCTTAGCCCCCCACCGCAAAGTATTCACGGTGTGCTGGAGAGCGCTTCTGCGCCGCGCCTTGCCCTTAGATGTCTACAAGCGCGTGCTTCTAAAGCTACACACGGACATCATGCCGCACATGTCTAACCCGCGGCTATTGATAGATTTCCTGACCAATGCCTACGACCAGGGGGGTGTGGTGAGTGTGCTGGCGCTGGACGGTCTGTTTGTGCTAATGACCCAGCACAACCTGGACTATCCCGACTTCTACGTCAAGCTGTGGCGCATGTTTGACCACGAGATATTTGTGGTCAAGCACCGAGATCGCTTCCTCAAGCTGGCAGATACTTGCCTGAACTCTCCCTTGCTACCCGGATATCTTGTGGCCGCATTTCTGAAGCGTCTGGGGCGCCTGGCACTGAGGTGCCCGCCATCGGGGGCGGCGTATATCATGCCGTTGATGTTCAATATGATGCAACGGCATCCTAATTGCATGGCCCTTATACACCGCGAAAAGGTGGGGTATTTGGGGGTTTTTTTTCTAGTTCTGTATATTATTTTGTGTACTCGTTGTGGGTCGTGAGATGTCTTCTGTCGGGGGCTGAGTGTGTTTGCCGTTGATGATAAATATGATGCAACTGCATTCTAATTGCACCGCCGTTATACACCCCAAAGTGTAGGATAGGATATGATATTTAATGTGAATTAGGGTATTTTTGGCTTTCCTCAAGTTATGCCATTTATTTTTTAAGTATCTGTGGGTTTTTGATAGGCAATTTGCCCCGAAATCGTGTACGCTGAGATGTCCATGATATGGTGAGCTGTTTGGGTGATGTTACCACTGGTGTCACTAATATTAAACGACATCCCGTATTACGGCACTAATACACCGCAACATATGGTGTTAGCATTAACTACAGCACGCATTATTTCGGTCTCCGATGCCGAAATACCACCCACCTTACTGGGTGAGGATGCAGACACGTATTTAGAAACATCTCCTATTTAGCTGTCAAGAAACATGGCGGTTGTTTCATTCACCATTGGCGTTATTTCATCACCAGTACGGCATTGTTATACTACGAAAACGCAAACGCATACGCAGCAGTCGTGAGGCGCGGCGTTCTCCGCAGCAGTGTATAGTGTGAAGAATTAGTACCTAGGCTTTGAATATCTACGTCTTATTCAGTCACTAACGCCTGACTATCACTCCCCACAGAGCGACGGGACTGATCCGTATATAGAGGACGCTGGCGATCCGAAGAACTGCCAAGCCATTGAAAGCTCACTGTGGGAGTTGGATGCTTTATTCCAACACCAGGTGCCGAGTGTTGCGAAGTTTGCGGAACAGTTCAGTGATGTGTTCAGCAAATCAGCCTTTGAGGTGTCTGATTTTTTGGAGAGTGATGCGGCGGTAAGTGTGGGCGCTCTTCGTTGAATATATAGTGTGAGATTCGTGTGGGCATGTGTGATGGTACGCATGTTTTTGTCTAGGCTATATAGTTTGTTTATGTCTATATATATATATTTATATTTATATTTATATATATATTGTGTGTGTACACGTGTAGATACGGCTGAATTGAGGGCAGGAATTCAATGGTGTGTTCCACAAACCATCCTCGTAGTGCCTGTTGTCTTGGAGGGTGGCTTTGCGGTACGTAAGCGCATAGACCAGTGTGCGTGATACTCCTTATAATCACATCTTAATGCTTTAATAAGCATATACGTAATCTGTATGCTAATATGTGTGTGTATATACTTTGTTTGAGAAGTTGGCTCTTCCATTCAGCAATGTGCTGAGCAAACGCGGCCCTGTTGAAGTGATCGATATTGTCGTGCACAACATCCGCTATCGAGTATTTATCAGCTCACTCAATATCTACTCTGGGCTGTATTGCTACTATTATTATTTTTCTTGTATACATTACTGCTTACACATTCTCTATTATTTACTTATATTAATCAAACCTATTTCTGAGTTGCTCAACATGGACTATTATTTGCTCAATGACTCGAGCCAAATTATATTCGCAGGTCAAAGCGTACATTGTACACTCGCATTGTGAGTTGTATTGACAATACTATTATTTCATTATTTCAAGTATACATTTTACCGCTTGCACAATATTCACTATTATTTAGTTGTATTACTAGAACTTATTGTAGATTGCTCAACGTCCACTGTTATCTGTTCAATGACCCGAGCCATTATATATCTTATCAAGGAAGAGCATGCATCGTATACTCGCTTTGTGGGTTGTATTGGCATTACATTTATTTTTCTATTTCAAGTATATATATTACTGCTTACATAACATTCACTATTATTTACTTGTACTACTAGAACGTACTATGGGTTGCTCAACCTATACTCGCGCACAAATTGCCCGCTGTCGCGTACTTGCAGGCTTACTCACTTTCCGATATCGAGCATATTCAACCATTAAATCCGAAACCTAACCTCTACCCAAGAGATGGTACAACAGAACCATATACTTGCACACTAAACATACACTAACAAATAAATTATGGCGTACACACATCTGTTATATATGTTTTGTTTTCGAGGTTGTACGATAATGATCCTATTCGATCGTCAAATCCTAAAACCCTAAATTCTACTCACAGATGATTCAGGATGAACTTAAAATCAGGGTACGAGGCGACGTACCGTTAGAGTACCAGAAGCCAACCGGACTCATTGGTAGTGACGAGCACTCAGCTGTGGTCAGCATGGGCTGGACTTTCTAGTACACATACACACACACATATATATATATATATATATATAGATGAATGAATAAATAGATGGTAAATACATTTTTATGTGTGAATATATACATATATTGATCATCACCAAAAGGCCGAGTTGGCAACGGTTACAAATACAGTATTGTAAATTCTATTGGAGGCGTGGGCATGAGCTGGACTTTTAAATTGTTCAACCAAACAAGGACATCTAATGACAGACAGCATGAAATAAAGCATATTTAGACGCTAAACGAGTATAAAGAATGAACACTGTGAAACCACGTAAATACAGTTATATATATATGTGTGTGTGTGTTTGTGTTTGTGTGTGTGTGTGTGTTTGTGTGTGTGTATGTAAACATATATATATATATATATATATATAACATTGTATTCACGTGTATATCTATTTAGTATACAGGAATCTATGCATACACGCATATATTTCAGTGTATCTGTCTTCGTTCGACATACCAGGAACGAGCTACCCCACGTTTAGCGTATCTGCAGTGAGTGCACGCAGATGTCAAGGGAAAAGCATCGCTATCTGTCTGTTCACCATTGTCAACACAATTGCTTGACTGTAATAGTCAAACGTCGATTCTATTTGCATAGACACACATCATAACTGAGTGTGGAGTGACACAGTATTGATGTATTCATGCGAGAAGTGGCACAGTTGATATGGCGTGATAGCGCGTATGCTAGCCTCAATCCGTTTCGCGTTAAACGTGTACACTTTGGATAAATATACGTTTTTATTATAGTTTTCGTTATGGGTCCATGTTTTGAGCCATGAAGTTCAACATTCATTATACGAAGTATCCGACAAATTCCCATATTCACTACTAGGTCGATTTTGTCCAGTCTTGTTACGCGTATAAACGTTTTCAAAGTTTATAAATTCCAGGTGAACGTTCAACGTTTATATTGGACTTTCATAGTACAGATGTACATATATATATATACGTAAATAACACGTTGTCGTACTCGTACAGCCTTACATGTCTATACATACACCTCGTAGGGTTTAATAGGCCGTTTATACTACTCTAGAGTCTGTGTGTGTGACAGTCTGTAGTCTGTACATAGCACCAATGAAACACTATGGCGCAATGGATAGAGGGGTCTCTCTGGCATACTGCCTTATACGGCCGTGAGATGTGTGTCTATACCGACGCAATTATCAAGTGTGTGCGTGTAGCTGATCACACCGATTCATTCTTATTCAAGCTCGTGGTGAAGGCAATAGACCCTCCTATAAATACTACAGTCAAGATACGAATGTTTTTCATACGTACAAGTATGATTTTACATCTTGGTCAGAATTTAATGAGCTGGCGGGGTCGAAGAGAAGAAACATACGTCTTCCGGTTTGAATTGCCTGATGAGGATTGTAATGTGAAGACGTTTCGTGACGATGTAGCACGCATGCTAGTCTCAACAACAAGACAGATACCTATACATACGGTTACACCTCTCGATATGAGGGAGGTGGATATGGCAACCGCTCAGTTATCGTCAGAGATCTCTGAGTGTGTCCCTTTGCCTCAGAGGGACTTCATTAAAGCGGTCGTGTGTGGCGATATTGCATTGGCGCTTGAGAGGTTGCGCACTGGTGCGGTCGATATCAATGCCAGTGATAAGGTGAGTTTAGTGATATGTGTGTGTTTAGTACCGTTTGGAATGACTCATGTTACTGTTGTAGCTTTGGAAAATGGTTGGTATATATTGCAGGGTGTTCTGAGGGCTGTATTATTATAGTGACCTGGACAATGTTTGGAGCGAGTATGTTACAAAGTGGAAGGAGCTCTGTGGCTGGTTTTTGGCCGAATCAATATGGCGCAGTGATAGTTGCGTGAACATTCGGAGCGCGTAGGGAAGTTATTGGAGCCAAAGTACACTACAAATTGGAAGTGATCGGCATTGCATTCCCTCTCAGAAGTTCATATATGGTCGAACATATATATATATATATGTGTGTGTGTGTGCGTGTGTTTGTGTGTGTGTGTGTGTGTGTGTATATATATATGTCTGTACTTGTATTTATATATCAATACATGTCCAACATACTCATGTACTTCAGTTAATATATTTACAGACATATAGACATAAATACATACACACACACACACACATCTACCTACCTACCAACCTACCTACATACATACATACATACATACATACATACATACATACATACATAGATACATACATACATGCATGCATGCATGCATACATACATACATACATACATATATACATACGTACATACACACATACATACATACATACATACATACATAAATACATACATACATATATATATACATACATCCATACATACAT
>NW_014038667.1:0-1014 GCF_001186125.1 Sphaeroforma arctica JP610 | reverse complement strand
CACATTTGTGTATGTTTGTATATATATATATGTGTGCGTGTGTGTGTCCATGTATATATGCATATATGTGTTTTTGGCTCATGTATGTCGGTTTGTGTGTCAAGGCAGCTATTTCGTTATTACTTATGCTTATACGATGATTCGATATACATTGTTATATGTATTGATATATATGTGTGCCTGTATATGTGTCTGAGATACCTCAATAGAATATTATAAATAGTGTACTACCTTACATCTGTACAGATACCTACATAAGTGATTCACTGATTGCTCGATTCGCTGCTTTGGCATTTGTCATTTGTCCTAGCGTCATCGTTAGATTGCCTTCCTTCGCGCGCTCACAGTTTTCGTCTTCGAATTGACTATGATATGCGTTTGCTAGTGATTCCAATTACGATATGTATATATTAAATTACAGTTTCAAGAACTTGATACGATCATGTATAGGGGCCCTTTTGTGTAGAGTATGCTTGATTGGTGCTCTCTACCTGCAATCGCCAGGATTTCAATGTACTGGTTACGAATGGGGCTGTTTTAAAGGGTAGTGCGTGGGTATTATAGGTGAACGTTGGTTCTCTTGTCTTGCAGTTGTTGTATTATAAAGCATTGAATCTATTTCACTCTCCTGACATTCACATATTCCTTCCATGTATGGCAGTATGGTGGAGTAAGGCTCGTATCTTTCCCTGTCAGATAGCGTTGAATACCACTTCATGCTCGTAGATACTACTGTACTTTTAAGGCAGCTTAATATCGCCTCATCTCTGATTAAGTATATCTAGACTGACTGCTCATGCATGCCATAACGAGGTAAGACAGATATATGCCTTTTTCTCAAGTAGCGGAACTTAACACTTCCTGCACTTGCATTCCACAGTATGGAAGGACTGCTCTGTTTCTTTCCACCTCAAATGGCGACCAAGAAAGTGTTGAGACTTTGTTAGAGCATGGATCTCTTGTTGATTTAATGACACGGGTATGTTGTATATATATATGTGTGTGTATGTGTGT
>NW_014038668.1:7643-10445 GCF_001186125.1 Sphaeroforma arctica JP610 | reverse complement strand
CAGACATGCCTAACGTGCAAGTTTATATAGATGACATAGTCATCTTTTCTAAGACTAAGGGCGGACATGCCGCATTAGTCAGGCGAGTCCTTCAGAGACTCAACGAACAAAACTTCAAGATTAATGAGAAACAATGTCACTTCGCCATGAGCGAAATACAGCTCTTATGCTACCGCATATCTGGGGAATGTACCAAAATCGACCCCGGTAAGGTGGAACACCTGTTAGATTGGTGAACATCAACTACAGGAAGAGATGTGAACAGCATGTGTATTTAGTCAGGGTAAAAACTCATATGATCAGTATGAGAAACCTTATGCAGAACACTTTAACACTTCGATGTTTTTCTATTTCAACTTCCCTGCAACTAAATCTCACGCTGATCACATGTTGCCTTTTTGCATAGGTTGTGACTCACATAGAACCGCAGCTATTATTAGAATGTTGCGGATGACAGGCTTAATCCACTCTCGGGAATCGGTTTATAAATTTATTCTGCTCTCGGAAGTCGGTTAAGTAATAGCTCAACTCTTGAGAGTAGTTTAAGCAGCTTGATTTGCCCTCGGGAGTGAGCTAAACTCTGATGACTTCCATAAATCAAGGATAGTTTCCTGCTGTAAAATCGGGCCTGAGACTTGTAGTCTCTCAATTCGCAATCATGGAACTATCGGAATAGGCATCGTTGTGCGCTGGTAGACGGTCGTGTGGTATTCGCTGGGCTTTATCCGTGTCACACTCGTTTCAGGAGATCTCAATTCCGCATCCATCAGGACATGTGAGAGAAGTTGTTGATTCGAAGGAGAGTGGCGGTGTTTGTCTTAGGGGTTTTCTTTTTCAGTCTCAGAGACATGTTCCCGGGCAGAGTTCGTAGCACTCACGTTACCCTGAACAACATCGGAGAGCCCCGTGTCCTGAGTACTGGAGGAAACTCTTCGTCAGTGTCGTTGGTTGCAGTGTCCTGGTGAACAAATTCGTCGAGTGTTACAGGACTGTCAGTCGTCTGGTGAATGCCCATGGTTATCAAAAAGGAAACATCCTCCACTGTGCAAGTTTACGCATTATTTCTAAGGCGAGAGTTGCATTCGGATAAGTTGCAGATGGGGCGGTGTCTTCGAGGCATGCTTGCCAGTCGACTTTGCATGCTGGCATATTGAAGGTACGTCCTGAGGGGCCGAGAGCGCCGTTGCCGTGAGCGCTGCAAAGAGTTAGAGCTGACGCGACGCGCCGTTGATAGCTATATTGCTTCATGAGTTATGTATAATGAGTTATATATCGAGGAATGAACAGGCTGTGCAGTCACTTTTCGACCTTGCCAAATCTTGAATTTCCGGGTCGCCTATTAAAATCTTGAACCTTCTAAGGGTTCTCATATATAGTAAATATAAGTATTATTAATTCAGAACCCATTATTATGGTATAGAGGGTTTATATACTTGCTCAAAATCACCATTCAAGTGCATGCGTGTCAATCAGACATCAATTTGGTGTGCGTATTCAAATATATGTCTTCGTTATGATTTTTGGGCCTTCGTTATACTTACATAACCATAATTAAACCACAATAATGTGCTTTTAATTGTTTGTGGGTGAATATTTAGTGAATATTGACTAAAAAAGTTCAGGAAATGAGATTCATCGTGCAATCGATGGCATTGATATCAAATGCGGTGAATACACTTTTTCTCGATTTTAGCAGCTGTAGCTTGCAATACGGTTATAAGGATGCATATACGATATTGTTTGGACAATATTTGTACGTGACAACATTGAAACTTTACTAATTATGCTTATTTAGACCCAATAATCGCGTTTTGGAGGATTCCGATGTAGTGTTAAACTCCTACGCATAGGTGTTCTACTTGTACTGCGACCTTGGCACCTTCGCAGATCATTTTCAAAATACTTAATCTTGAAATATGCCAAAAAAAAATAATTTATATTGGGAATAAATAGATTCCAGATTTAGCTAGTCAGGAACGGTTCTCAATTTTCGGCCCGATTTAATCCCCTTGGTACCTGGGTGGGGTGTTAAAAAAAACAGAAAAAATACAAAGGAGCGAGCCACTTCCCCCCCCAGAGCAGAGGCCAGTGAGACTGAGAGAGAGAGTCCAGACCAGTGTGCCCCCTGGCCCTGGGCCTTTGAACTGCTGGCCCTGGGCCTTTGAACTGGTCGCCCTGGGCTGCCACAGTGCCACCTATATAGCCATGTATGTTGCTATATATTTATACCGTAACTATTGGATTTATCTGACGTACATATCTTGGTGTTTAATATCATATCCTTGAAAACGGTTGCTTAACAATGGCAATGGCTGCGACAATAAGTAGACTATCATATAGCAAGTCTTGGAATAGGTGCCCACGATGTCTATTACAAGCTTTACCGATGCTCAAAGATGGGTCTAAGTATCGGTATGTTTGCTGCAGGCTCGTTCCATGTTGCACACTTTTATAAATAAGCGTGTGGAGTATTTTATAACTGTTTGTGTATGTGCAGTTCCTAGAAATCCTATATGATCACCCTGGTGTACCATTCGATTATTTCACGTGTCTATGCGTGTGTGGTTTATATACGAGCTACAGACAATCAAACCAGGTCTCGATTTACTACCCCAGGTGATCGACACTCGTTTGCTATTGTAATTATACAGGTCGCAAACAACGACAGTATACATATACATATACATGTACATATACATACACACACACACACACACACATATATATATCTATCTATCTATATATCTATATATATATATATATATATATCAATATATATATATCTATATATATATACTACTT
>NW_014038668.1:0-6473 GCF_001186125.1 Sphaeroforma arctica JP610 | reverse complement strand
TATATATGTATATATGTATATATTTATATATATATATATATATTTCTGTCTTGCGGTCACTTACTTAATCATGTTTCTATATATCTCTATTCAGGAAGTCCACCCAGTTTACTTTAACGACGAATGTTGTTGCGCATAATCCCATAATGAACTGCAGGAGATATGTGAGTAATATGAATAGAGAAAGACGTGCGTTTTGGGCTCTGGACTCGAAGAGCAGAACAAATGATGTTCAGCACAGTCCGGGCGGAGGTGCACGAATAGCACCCATCGAGCTTTCTGGAATTGTAAAGGTTAAGGGGCAACAAAGCACACATCA
Organism: Sphaeroforma arctica JP610; assembly: GCF_001186125.1. NCBI lineage: Eukaryota > Ichthyosporea > Ichthyophonida > Sphaeroforma > Sphaeroforma arctica. Next base: position 6,154 of record NW_014038668.1, on the reverse strand, counting down.
ATCACGTAGTTCAGCAACAAGTAGGAGCTGTCAAGATGCAGACAGCGGCGTACCTGTTAAGTGCACATTGGGACCAAAGCACAATATATCAGTGGTTGATGCACCAGTATCAGTCAAGAAAATGATATCAGTCAAGAAAATGGCAATGGCTACTAAAAGCACAGGAAACTACAGAAAAGCGGCGCTAAAAGTGGATTCTCTCGTAGCCAACAGGTCGCTACACTCATCTGACGCATATTACGCAATTATTATATATAAGCAGAGTAGACAGCCAGAGAAGTGCGTGCAGGTACTGGAGTATATACAAGAGAAAGGGGAAAAACTTACAGCTTACCATTACGCTCTCTGTATTGCTGCGTTGAGTACCCACAACAAGTACTCGAAGGCCTATGCGCTCTTCGAGGACATGCAGACACGCGGTGTTGTGTTGGACGTGGCCACGTACACCACTGTGGTACAAATGCTTCTGAAGGCGAGAGAGCTCGATGCAGCGTCGGAAATAGTTTATAAAATGGCAACGGATGGCTGTAAACCCAATGCAAGGACATACACTGTGTTGATGGCTGCGTTCAGTAGGGCCGGTCGATGGGACGATGCGCTCAGATTTTTTGGAGAGATGGAGTCGAAATGTGTTACACGAGACGCTATTGCATACAGCTCTGCAATTTCTGCCTGCCATAAGGGAGGCCACTGGGAACGGGCGATAGTTTTTTTCGACGAAATGGGGAGAAAGGGATTCAAGCGAGATATGACTACATATAGCGCTGCCATCTCGGCGTGCGGGAAAGGACACAACTGGCGCAAGGCTATAGAGTTGTTTGACGAGATGAGAAAGAATGGTATACGACCCAACATGATCGCTTACAGCGCTGCTATTTCTGCGTGCGAAAAAGGATATCAGTGGACTAAAGCACTGAAGTTACTGGACGAAATGACGCGCAAGGGAGTCAAACAGGACACGATAGTCTACAGTGCGGCGATATCCGCCTGCGACAAAGGAAGACAGTGGGGCAAAGCAATCGAGCTGTTCGATGAGATGGGGGCGAAGGGCATTAAACGCAACACCATCGCATACACAGTTGCCATAACTGCTTGCAACCATGCTAATCGGTGGGAGAAGGCCGTTGAGATCTTCGCCGATATGGACATCAATGGTATTGTGCGTGATACAGCGGCATACAATGCTGCCATCTCTGCCTTTGGGAAAGGGAGACAATGGGAGAAGGCTATCATGCTATATAACGAGATGGACAGCAAAGGACTGCAACCTGATACTAAAACGTACGGGGCTGCGATATCTGCGTGCGAGAGGGGTCAGCAGTGGCAGAAGGCGCTCGCGCTATATCACGAGATGAGCGCTAATAGCGTCGAGAGAGATCTAGTGATCTACCGCGTCGTCATACGGGCACTTGCCTCAGGTGCCAATGCACACGGTCTGATTGATAGTGTCTATGAAGACTTGATCGTAAACTTCACCGCATACGGGCGGTTTTGGAGTCGGTTTGAGCGCGAGGGGGTCCTGGACTTGCACACCCACACACAGCTGGAGGCACAGTCTGCTGTGCGACGCCTGCTAACGCTACTGCAGCACAGGTGCAAGGACGGCTCTCCCGCAGACGTGACAAGTATCATCGTCGGCCAGGGCAAAAATAGTGTGAGAGAACCAGTGTTACTGGCAACTGTGCAAAGGCAGTTGAAGAATCTGACCCCGTCTATTGCGTCCCATCCGATGGAGGCGAATACGGGCCGCTTAGTGGTGGACCGGAGTGATCTGGTTGCCTGGCTGAAGCAGAATGCGTCAGAGGATTTTGCACCGGCGACTGGTTTCTAAGGATAGCTATGGTTTTGACTGGCGGGGCTTATTAATTGATTATTACGTCATCTCACTTTTTGGGCTCTGTCCACGAGTCTCATTAAGTGTGCTCCGTCGTCTACCGAACAAATTTTCTACGACAATCTAATGGCGTCGTTTTGTGGTACTGTCAATTGTAGTCATATGTTTAGTTGCTCATGGCCACACGCGTATCCAAATATGCATATCAGAATATGGTTCTCATATTTTCTTGCATTCAAGATCAGAATAAACACCCTACGCACATCTATGACACCGATTGCCAATGCATGAAATGTATTTAAGTGCGGATATAAATGCTTGCTAGATACAAGGATCTAGGTCATTGATGCTGCTATGATACTCGTACAGTATCATATGTCTAAAAAAACTGGCGATGTATTTATTTGCGTATTATTTTCTACGAACGACTAGATATGATGTACTCCTGGACTAAGACTATATTCCTGGAAGTAGAGGCTGGCTGAGAGGTTATGGCTAGGTGATGTTATGTCATATCGCTTGTACACCACTGTACAGTGACCACGAATTTGGTCTCGCTAAATGGGACAATTCGTTGCAAATGGCAGCCACAAAATAAAGTATTATACTAGATTACAAAATATATTGCATCACAGGTGATACCTTGCCCTCTGCTTATGCTCCTTGGGCGAGGACCTTTGTTTATCACTGCGAATGGCATTGCCATCACAGGTGATACCTTGCCCTCTGCTTATGCTCCTTGGGTGAGGACCTTTGTTTATCACTGCGAATCGCATTGAGACATCGAAGTTTTAAATCTGAAGCTGATCCTGGCTTTGTGTAACGCATTTCGTATATTTGATGCTATGACAGACTATTGCTAAACATGAAACTTTGACTTTGCGTAAGTTTTGAATCATGCTGTTCGATCGCTAATTGCACCGCTTCTGCTGTGCAAGTGTACCCACAACACTGTCAGCCAAATGATCGATGGATGGGTCTTGATAATCGAATAGTAGTAGCGGTTGTGATTTAATTTATGTATTCTTTATTTATACATCTATATATACATATCCTATAAGTATAGGCATTGTTGCACTATCCAGTTGCAAGTGTGACTATATCCCACAGCCATTGGCCTTTTACTTCCCAGAAAGTATGAGTGCATCCACTTCCAATCATAACACGCTAATCTACTTGGTTGATTTCAAGCGTTTACTATAATTTATGCCCTCATCATATAAGTCTTGCAGGCATGGAAATTGTCACCAGCATTGAGCCATTAATAGTTTGCGCTCACACTCGTACTCGAGGACCTGTGCGAGTTCTGAGGTACGATGAGTGCATAGGCTACATCCGGAATTTTCACATACACGTATCAAATAGTTTACAATGCAATCGCAACTGGCGGGTACCAACGTAGTACCTAAACATCTACCAGGTACACAATTACTTCTCCTTTCTGACCAAGACTTACGAGTTCAGTTATTGTTGCTAGCTAGTGCCGTTCTCCCTAAGCCAATTCGTTAAATCACTCTGGTTCAGTCCCATACACCCCGTATTGGCTGGCAGCGTGTGAGAGGCAACCGGAGGAGTTAATGTTTCCAGTTGTGTCTGTACTGCTCTCAGCAAAACAGCTTGTTCTGCGCTATTGTTACCTTTACCTACAATGATATACTTCAGTTTCGCGTTCTGAGCTCGAGTTGTATTGCGACCATGCGTTTGCAATTCTCTTAATAGTCGACGGATAGCAGCTTGTGCCATAAATACTGTGTGGTCATGTAGATCCAGTACACCTGTGCTGCTGAAAACATGCCAATCTTTTGCAAAAGCAGGGACATTCACAATCAAGTCATTGTATATCGAATCAATTCGGGATTGTTCCCTGCCATCTGCACCTAGTGCCTGGATGACGGCGCCATAACTACCTTCAATTTTCTCTATGTTTCTGTCGCCCATCTCATCAAAGAGTGCAAGGGCCATCTGAGACTGGCCTCCCTTCTCACAAGCGGATATAGCCGCACTGTAGGCAATCGTATCCTGTTCAATGCCTTTACTTTCCATTTCATTGAACAGATTCATTGCTTTACTCCACTGTCCCACTTTCTCATATGCAGATATTATAGCACTGTACGTGATAGTGTTCCGCTGTACACCTTTATTTTCCATTTCATTGAACAGATCCATTGCTTTAATACACTGTCCCCCTTTCTCACATGCTGATATTGTAGCACTGTAAGCGATGGTGTTCCGTTCAATACCTTCAATTCCCATCTGGTCAAATAACTCTACTGCCCTGTGCCACTGACGTCCTTTCTCACATGCTGATATCGTTGCACTGTAAGCAATGGTGTTCTGTTCAATGCCTTTAACTTCCATTTCATCGAACAGCTCGACTGCCTTATGCCACTGGCCTCCTTTCTCACATGCTGAAATTGTAGCACTGTAAGCTATTGTGTCCTGTAAAATACCCTCCCTCCCCATTTCATTAAATATCTCGATCGCCTTACTCCACTGCGAACCTTTTTCACAGGCCGTTATCGCAGCGCTGTACGTGACAGTGTTATGCTTGAGACCTTTGCTTTCCATTTCTTCATACAAAAGAATCGCATCTTCCCACTGACCTGTTCTATTGAATACAGACATTAGTGTTGAGTACGTCCACGCATTTGGTTCCACACCCGCGACCGACATGCGACGAAACAAAGCTATAGCTTTGTTGGCTTTCCCTTCTTTCAGCAGCACCTGGATCACACTCGTGTAGGTGACCACATTCGGATTAACACCACGGATTTGCATCTCTTCAAAAAGTAAGTGCGCCTTTGCAAACTCGTTGTTTGCACTCAGAGCAGCAATACACGGAGTGTAATGATAGGCATTGAGTCTTCCTCCGTTATCGTACACATAGGTGAGTACTCGCAAGCACTTGTCTGGTTGTCTGTTCTGTTTGTATATGTTGACGGCCAGCACCCCATCGCTCATCCGTAAAGTTCTATTATCCAGTAGCCTATCCACCACACGCGCCACCTCTCTGTAGTTCTTAGTGCGTTTGGCAGTCTCTTCTAATTGCGTCAGTGATACTTTCGAATATAAGGCTGTGCTATATTTTTTTCCATTCCCTCTTTCTTGTGGTGATATACGCCGGACGTTGACTCGGCCTCTCCCACCGACTGTGGCATCGAAGGGTGGACCATTGCGGACTGTCACCTTTGGCAGAGTTGAATCACTTCCGCTGCAATCTCTGTGTTTGTTTCTTCTCATACGAGAAAGCACCAGTGTGCCAGTTGATTGATCAGTTGAGCTGTCAACGGCATTTGAAGAGATCTTCGTACGTGTGTTATTCACACGCCTTTGTCGACCGATTTCCGAAGTACTTCTACCGTTGCCCGTTGTATACCCTCGAAGGGGGCACGTCCGGAATACTTCAAATCTTGCGTTCGCAGATACGTATCTTGTCCTCTCAATGCACATGCGTGTTGTGTGTGATAAGAGTGCGTCTTGGTTTATCGTTTTATCTGTCTGTTTCCAAATGAAATTCCGAAGCCGCACTAACTGTGCATATTGTGACCCTGGGTACGAAGCCAATCCGCGGACATTTTTAATCTTAGTCACGTGAACGAGGCTAGACAGAACAGTGGCAGTGTATTCAAACCCATAGCAATGCAACATGGTGTGTGACTCAGCAATTGCTAGTTCTTCCAATGTCTAGTATTGTTGCTTTTTAGAAGTATATCTGTTATTACGAGATTTGATACACATTGGTGTGCATAGCCGACACCTCACGCGTTCTCTCTATTTAGCTTGTTTGGGAGTTCAACATTTTCCTTTAACTGTGGCGGACTTGGCCTGATAATCGCAAGAGTTGGTGGTCTGATCTTTTATTTACATATTTACTTCAATTTGATGATTCAAAAATTGGTATACTACACCGGCATGCAGATCGCGAGGAGCTACTCCAGTATGCCCCCGTACATCTATATTAAGCTGCTGAGTTGAACCATACATGTTGCTATGTATATATTTATGACCACGTATGTTGCTACATACGCCATAACTATTGATTTTATTTGTCAACATATCCTGATCTTTATCCTATCCGTAAAAACGGTTGCTCAACAATGTGGACTATCAAATAGCAGTTCTTGGCAAAGGTGCAAACAATGGCCATCACAAGCTTTACACAAGCTCAAATTAGAAACTAAGTATCGGTACGTTTGATGCAAGCTCGTTTCATGTTGCACACTTTTATAGACAAGCGCGTGGAGATATTTAAATATGTTTGTGTATATGCATTCCATGACATACCTGTATGATCACTCTAGTGTATCATTGGATTATTTT
>NW_014038669.1:7326-10460 GCF_001186125.1 Sphaeroforma arctica JP610 | reverse complement strand
ATATGTATGTATATATAATATAAGTATGTATGTATGTATGTGTGTCTGTATATATATATATATTTATATATATGTGTGTGTTTGTATGTATGTGTTTATTTATTAAAGCTCAAACAACGGTCAGAATAATATGCGGTAGACTTAACTATTCACCGCACCACCTACTACCCAGCGATACATCCAGTCAGAATACACCGCCCACACACGCAGATATCATACCGAGTGCTCTGCTATTGGTTGTGTCTCTCTCGCATACACCCCTAAGACTCAGAATGGTACCACAACCCAGATTAGACCGTGTGCATTAGTTTTTAAAATGAATTTGACCGCGGCGATGTGTCACAGAACAATACATATACTGCTACTCGTCCGGCCTATACTGGCGAAGAAGTACAACTTGGGGTTGTTAAACTGGAACAAACTGCTAATGTAGTAACAGATAAGTATATTCTTTTAGCTTCTGCGGCTCAATGAGTTCAGTTTCACCGATCTTCACTATCCAGTCCAACAACATGTTTCTGTAAATAGGAGACCAATGAACCATATGCACTTACTTGTACACAATCTACACAGAGTCCTGTATGATTACATGTATGTCGGCATATACCCATTCAACTCGGAACATCACGGTAGTCTACTCTTGACTGAACGGTTCCCCATTGTTTGTCGACAGGGAACCGACCCCAGCGATACAGTCAACAATAAAACGCGTACGAACACACAACGTAGCCCAAGCCCTGATCGCAGCGGAGACCTGAGTGATGACAGTACAACACCGGACGACAATTGGTCAGGCAGCCATCCCAACGATGTGGGCAGAGTGGATGATCGCACGATCAGGCAGATACGGGATATGATCGAGGGCCGTACTATGAGCGTGCGCACAGGTAGAGCGCGTGTAAGTATTCTACACGTATTCGATGTTACGGATATATCTGTGTATATATGGATATGTATGGGAGGTTGTATGCCTACGTATAGATGCCGTTTTATGCGTACATATATGTGGGGAGATTGGCTGTTTGCAATATAGTGTACATATATATATATATATAATATATATATATATATATATATATATATATATATATACATATTATTTTTCTATTTTTATTTCTATACGTGCAATATAAATCGTTTAGAATGGTGTTTACATTATTTTTAATATGCAATAGTCTCGATGTTTTGGGTTCAATACTCTCTCTCCTCACCCGTACGATTCCACCTTAAACTATATCCACACGCACGTATTCAACACTCACATACCACACCCACACGCCCATGCTTTCCCACACACACACCGCGTTTCTCACCCTACTATTCACACTCACGCCCCTAACCCTCTCCCAAGGGTTTACAGACCCCTTCACCCACCCCTCTCAACCCTGGGTCCTGCTCAGCAACTCTTCACCACTACGTGCCACCCCACGCACCGACTCTCGCGTGCGCAGCCGCACGGATCACGCGACACCGGACAGACCACGGACACGCGACCACCCACACAGGCCAGAGAACAGTGGCAGTCGAAGTAGCACCAGCACAAGCTCACCTGCGCTGAATGGCGCGCCGACAGACCTGTCGGCACGCGATATGCCAGAACTGATGGCCGACGAGAGTGATGGGGACTACGCGGTGCGGTTACAGGTGTGTTTGGCTCGTAGGCGTGGACGTGTAGGGGGCGTGTAGGTGTGGTTGCTTGTGTAGTTAGTGGGGGGGGTAAGGTGTGTGTGGGGGGGGTGGAGGTGGGCTGGAAGTATTCAGGAAAGGAGTACCCGCGTAGATACTGCGTTCAAACCATATTTGCTATGGCTATTTTCTCTGTATAATCAAATTAACCCACTTAGACCACTGCAAATGTCTACTCTATACACACAAGTTCTGTATACACACAGGCATATATACGGATCACCCCACAACACTTCTCGTTCACCACATCTCAACTCAACCCAATCGCAGGCCTATTTCGACTACGAAGAGCGTCGTATGCGCTGGTTACAAACGCGTGTCCAGTCCGAAACTTCGCCTCGAGCACAGAGCCAACGCAACATTCCAGTCCCCATAGAGGTGCAACCCATATCACCCACTACCGAACTGGTAGACGGCTCGGTATGGGATACTTATATATTGAACTATTTATAGAACGAGAGAAGCTTAAATTTGCTGATCCTAACATTAGGTTGTACCGTATGATGCAAACAAGTCGCATGATGATATTGTACCGATATAGAGCACTAACTATCGGCATATATGCAAGTGTGTTTCGACTGCTAAAGCCTCGGTATTTTCTCACTATCTTGTCATGATGGATGCCGGATGAAGCCAATAGTTTGAATGGTAGCTATATACCTATGCATTACACGGGTTGTGAGCTTGTATACAGTACTATTTACCTATGCATTACACGTGCTGTGAGCTTATATACAGTTCTATTTCCATTACTACCGTCTCTTAATCCCTCACCATGTCGTCATGACGGCGGATGATGCCAGCAGAACGTATAACGATTGTATATTTTTACACTGCACAACATATGAAGTTACGTACAAGACTATTTCGGCTGATGCCAGTAGACCGTATGATGATTATACATCTTTACACTGCACAGCATATAAGGTTACATACAAGACTATTTCGGCTGCTGTATCCTTCATTGCTAACACTATCTCATCACATAGGTGAACGACGCAAATAACACGCACGATGCCGCGAGTGACGCCAGACTGGCAGCCACCATGCAAGCCAGCTTTGCGAATGAGTATCTGCCGGACGATCAGAATGCCAGTATGTGGACCGACCCATACCCAAATACGACCTACTGTGACATGAGCGAACTTCCCGTACAGGAGTTATTAGTTTGACATACTGTGTACGGATCACTCTGTCGCTGTATCTTAATTGCTTGTCAGTTACTGAATCGTCGGTACATAGTAGTTTGGTTTTATTGTACTTTGACTTTATCACCTTTTGGAAACTTCAAGTGATCACTTATGTTTGGTAACAGCTCGTTTTGTTCACACCTTTACAGGGTGGGTGATAATTGCGCATTCGTTGCCTGTAGTACCGTACACGGTGAACACCTTCAAAACTCAGGAAGAGCTCGCCGAAGTCGCCACAGAGGACATCGAATGTCAGGT
>NW_014038669.1:0-5432 GCF_001186125.1 Sphaeroforma arctica JP610 | reverse complement strand
TATATATATATATATATATATATATATATATATATATAAATATAATGTGTGCATTAGTCACTTAACGTAGGCTCCAATTAGCATGCCCAACAACACTGCCAGTAGTATCACAACTGCTGAATCTCAAGACTTTCTTGATAGAAACGGGTTGTTGTACGTGCCATTGTATCCCTTCCCGGGCAAAGTATGCATGAAATTACACCTTCTTTTTAAGCAATTATGCTGGTTCGTGTACGGTTTCAGACTCTCATCCTGAAGGTTTATATGTCTTTTTTTTTCATGCCCGAGACGTTGTTATTCCGCGTACAGGTGTGCAAATCCGAATTCGAGGAGGGCGAGAGTTTGAAGATCATGCCCTGTATACACCGGTATCACGAGCAGTGCATCTCCAAATGGCTGTGGTTACGGGGGACATGTCCAATATGCATGTATCATCTAGATAACGTGCTGAAGGAGCCCTCCCAGCTGTTCACTACCTAGAACTGAACTCTGGACGTGATGCAGAATGTATGCTTCTTATCCTTGGGAAAGTATTAGAGTGATGGCGCAGAATACGAACGCAAAACATCGCATGGCCAGTGCGAACAAGTCACAGCTGCCATTCATCTCAGGAGTATCCCTGCTGGCTCGGGGGCTTGGAGGATGGAGACACGTGTGTGTGCTATTAGACGCGGATTTAGATAAATGAGGGAGCGACAGCAGACGAAAAGGGTCTGCCGAATAAAAGAAAGTGTAGCATATCATACCATACGCGCATTTGTATCGAGTAGGGGAAATGCTCTAACCTCCTGTCCTCTCAACTTACGATGGTTCGTTGTGTTGTATTCGCTGATACAACTTTGACAGACAGTTGTACAGTGCGAGGTTTGTATTTCAGAACGCACCACTCACCTTTGCTGACCTCCCATCGTTCAGGGTTTTAAACGTTTTTTTTAGCTGATCCACACAGAGCAATGTTGTCTCTACATTACCACAGGCCATCAGCTGGGTAGGCTTCTCTCATCAGCTCTGTTGCAGCATTTGCGAACCAACATGTTCCTTATTTTCGACTGCACAGTCTTTCGTGCAGGCCGTATTGCCTATAATACGGGTAGATTTCAATTTAAAGTTAATTACTTATTCTACTAGCTCACTTCCTAAGCGTTTGCCGGATATGATACGGGTGCATTTTAATTTAAAAACAGTTACTTATTCTACTATCTCACTTCCTAAGCGTATCCCGGTTATTCTTCATGTTATGCGAACAAGTTCAGTACAGCTGTGTTTGCAAAAACTTAAAAAGGTGTTTGATTTAATACCTAGTTTTATGAATTGCCTTATCAGTCTCAGTCCCTTATTTTGACCTAAAAGATCGGCCCTTATTTTGCGGCCATTGGGGCGTGTAATAAATTCTCAGCGGTACCGGATTGCTCAAGGCGTCACTAGGGCTGTGACACATACGCACACGCGGGTTCAGATGAATACTGGAATAGGCGAGCCTGAGTGGCTGGGTTATATAAACCCAACACAGTATTGGTGGCACCTTCTTTTGGCGAGTCCTTATTTGGGTCAGCCACCAAACTTGCTGACGAATTCCCAGAGAGTTAGTTTCATTTGTGTTTAGCGCCTTACATGAGGTCAAGGTCCCCAATTTAAAAAAAAATCTAACTAGACGTAGCTTGTAATGGCCGGGTTTTAGGGTTTTGACAACAGCAAGACTCATAGAAGCGCAAGCATTGCGGTCATCGCCGCTTTCTTCGTTGCAGGAGATCATTACTATCATCGCGATGCTGTTGACGTGCTGCAGACACCGTATCAGCGTATCTGACTGTCTGTATCAGTCATCGACATGCGCGGTATCTCTGAATGGAATACAAATGCGTCAATCCATATATGTGTAGTTTTTATTTGTTAATATCTTCGACAATTATACTATCTGTCTGTCGATTCTGTTACGCGTGCGTGTGCTCAATTACTGTAGTAACTGAGGCCACGGAAGCTTATCCCAATCGCTTAATTTATTGCAGCAGATTAGGTTCGGTACAAACAGGCTTGGCCTACACTCTACCGAACTCGTGCTCATATGTCTGACCGATTTTCTGTGTCACTCGCAGCCCGAGCCTGTTCTATCACTTCACCACATCCAATTGTGGTCGTTGTTTTACAGACGCCGTGGTTCGAATGATCATCGGGGGCGATCATGCATATGCCCCCACAGTGGTGACAGGTGTGTCAAACCAGTCCTTAGCCCGTTTGTTGCCCTCCCACTTCAACTGCAACGACTTGAGCCGCTCTTCCTCGGCCAGCTTTGCCCCATCACCTCCCATAAGTTTGGCTGTGAGTGCCGCACGTGTAGTTCCGTCCAGCATTTGATCGGTGGGTTGCTGTAGGGTGGACGTGGCGAATGCTTGGTGAGATCAGATTGCGTGCGGTTGTGCTGGGACTGTATTGCAGTCGTGTGCCTGTGAGGTGGTTCGCCCTATCCTTTCTCCTGTTCAGTTGCATGGCAGCATTTAGTGCCGATTACATGCTGGCCACGATCTATGGCAAGTACTAGCTCAACAACGATAACAAATAGCAAAACCCAACGCCACTCAGGGCTTCGACGGGAAGCAACCCGGAAATTAGAAAATGGATCAGACAAGCGGGTTCACACGTATTTCCAAATCGCTAAAACCAATTTGAGACAAGATCAAGAACAATATAGCAAGTCTACTTCCTTAAACGAACCAAAACAACATAGGCCCCAATGTTGCATATAATCCCATTGCAAATAGTAAAACACGCGTGCACAAGACTATGAAACATGGTGCGTGTGTGAAGTGAGCGCATACTTGCGGATATGCCAAACGTGTGTAACGATAGTATCATATCGAGCGACCACCAAACAGCCACACAAACACGGCTTGGTATCAGAGAGGTTCGGTACCAACTGAACAAGTACGTGTACTTCCCTGCTTGCAGCTTTGAAGCAAACATGCACTGAGTGTTCATATAAATAAGACGTGTGTACATTTCGAGAATATGTATACAGGGAGGTTTCCCAAACACGCACCTGCACTCGCTCTGAAGTCAAATATCCAATATTTTAACTTACCCCAACACCGACCATCCCCGCAGAGGGTCTATAGTCCTACTCGACGTCATGAGAAGATAGGATAAAGAAACATACACGAAAGGTGAGCAATACGTAGGCGATCAATACACAGACATTTGACTACTTAAACGAGTGTCCACGGATATAGATTGAACGAGAATCAGAGCAGGAGCGAGAATCAAGGACAAAGGTAGCTAACAAAAGACATTTGCTAAGGCAGTTATTAAATGAAGGAGAAAAGACCGGAACGAGGGTAAGTTCAGAGAAAATCGATATATCAGCTTCAGACCAATTCAGAATGGAAAGCCTGGCAAGAAGTGAGATAGGTGCAGTAAATTAAATTCTAAATCAATGCGTGACAGACTTCATAAGTGAGATAAGAGCAGTAAATTAAATTCGAAATTAATGCAAGACAGACTTCATATGTGAGATAAGTGCAGTAAATTGAATTTTAAATCAATGCAAGCCAATCTTTACTTCATACCAATCTTTAGGGTTCACGACTGCGAGAAATCGCCTCAACATGAATCGAGTGCGTTTGAGCACCTACTCACACACGCGACAATGGCCTAGTCTCTCAATTAAAGCCCGATTACTCAACGCTGAACATTGCGAATCATTCACTATAAACGCTGAATATTGCGAATCATTCACTATAAACGCTGAACATTGCGAATCATTCACTATAAACGCTGAAAATTACGTTTCATTCACTATCAACGCTGAAAATTGCGAATCATTCACTGTACGGTGATAAAAAGCTCATGTACGCGCCTCGGATTACAAGCTCGTCAGCTTTCATACAAGCTCTTTCAAAGGCAACAAACAATAAACAAATACACAGGTTTCATTTTCCTAACCGCGCACACAACCCTCTTGATTTTCAGTGACGCTGAAGTTATCAGCCGAGGAGAAGGGTACCGAACATCCGACAAATACACGCTAATACAGTACGAACCTCCTGTCTGGCCCTCTTGACTGACGCTATGCTAAACGAGTTTTGTCTGTCAGTGGTTGATCGCTTGGTTGCTGATGTACTGGCGGTGGAGCTGGAGCGAGAGTAGGCCACCGGCGCCGCAGCCACAGAGCCTGTGGGCACTACCCACTGCTGTTTGCCTTTCAAAACAATCTGTGTGCGAAGGACACGAACTGACCACATCAGACGATTGTCACGAATGAACACATCGGACCATGGTCACGAATGAACACATCAGACGATGGTCACGAATGAACCGAGACGCTGAATGATACAGCTGGGTGTAATCGTTGACAGAGTGCAACATTGAATAGCAATCGTACTAACCATGAGCAAGTTAAGACTCAACTGCCCCCAGCGATGCAGACAGTACACCAACGAGTATAAGGTATTTAAAGGAGGCTCTTGGCGACGAAGTGCTGACGTACAAATACAGTTAACTAGACCAAACAACTGTCCCATTGGTAGATCATTTTTTTTGAGCTGGCGTTGCAAGTGAGTTCATCGCTCAAATTGGTTCCCCTGTTCATTGTTGAAAAACACATGACATGACGCGACCGAGGAAACGGTGGAGAGGAATGGGGCTGAAAACTGAATTTGTCGAGAGACTTTTGTTTTAAAGTGAAAGGCCCCGCAACCTGGCAATCAGGAATCATATTCTATGAGAGGGGTTGGACACCAGTAAACACAACTAATCTGTGTTCAACTAATTGTGTTCAACTAATTCGTGTTCAACTAATTCGTGTTCAACTAATTCGTGTTCAACTAATCTGTGTTCAACTAATTCGTGTTCAAATAATTCGTGTTCAACTAATTCGTGTTCAACTAATTCGTGTTCAACTAATTCGTGTTCAACTAATTAGCTTCCACAAGAAACAATACCTGCAATACGTCAGGAAACTTCAAAAGAAACTCCTTCAATTTGTATCCATATTGAACCTGGTCTAGAGATTTGAGGAATATCTCCTTCCACTTTGTCTTGACTCCGGATAGAATACACCCTCCAGGCCCAGTTTCGCGCAGAAGAATTCGAAACATATCGGTGTATATTTCGTGCACTGAAATGTGGTCAATTTGGATGTTGTGCGTGGTTAGAGTTTAATCTTTTAGAGTTTAATCTTCTGAGAAAACTAATCGGCAGAGAATGCAGCAGCTTATAAACGTCTTGAACAGGAATGTGTGTATTTAACATAAGTCGCAAAACCAAATTACCGTCAATCTACAGACAACGTGAAACATTTATATATATACACACAAGCCTACATAAAAATTGTGGAGGGGCATGAAAACACACATCAATCTAGATTCGAATTATACGTACAGAATATTTACTTATTTATATATAAATTAATATATAAATACATGTATATAAATACACGA
>NW_014038670.1:0-10465 GCF_001186125.1 Sphaeroforma arctica JP610 | reverse complement strand
GTCTGGAAAGTACGTTCCATACGTATTTCAAAACACCCCTGCCCTGTTGGCCCGCTGTCGGATTAACTCTCGTTGACCCTCCTCCTGGATACCAATTTGAGTCTGGTATGGATGGCCCAGATCAAAGTTCTGTCGTCAAGCTGGTCGAAGTGGTGTTTTGGGTAAGCGCAGGAATTGTGAGTGCAACCTGGTTTCCGAATCGTCGTCCTGATGGTGAAGTGTATGGTCCACATCATCCGGACCTATATCCACGAAACGCAGTTGCTCTTCCGTTACTTTGATTACCAGGACTACCGAGTAGAAAGGTACAATCGACGCGACTACGACGATGGTAGATATTCACGAGATATCCAACATTCACAAGACATTGACAGAACATTTAGATCCCAGAGCAATCGACGCCAAGCTCATGAAGGCAGACAGAACAAAGCCATGTCAGCACAAGTATCTGATGACCAGTTACCTGCAAACAGACAGATTGCATTCTCCACAATTAACCCTACAATCGACAACAAGGAGGTGAATGATCAGTTAGATAGAGATTCCAGAGGTGGATACTAACTAACTTGCGATAGTTGCACCACCATACACGTACTTCCCTATAAGTACCACAAACATCATCTCGTCAGCAACGTGCGCATCAATGACCGGTATGCGCTCGAAGTAGCTGATGGTACAATCATTTATCCGAAGTATGTGGCTCAGCTAAGAAACTTGGGGGACGTACTTTTTGATACGACATTTAAAACTGCACTACTAAGTATCAGCCTACTCTCAGCGCGACACTACTCATTTGTATTCACTAACAACATGATGTACATATTACTACCAAGCTTCGGAACCATAACAGTACATGAAAAACACAGAATATACTCTGTGCACATCGACGACATAGCTATGACTACAGTGGAACCATCGCTGGAGAAAGCCAATCAGATTTCATGGCACAACAGGCTCGCGCACCCCAGCTACGTCCCAAAAGATTTACCCTACATAAGGGAACCAGAGGAACGATGCAAAGCATGCACTATTGCTAAGAAGAAGAAGAAGAATACAAACAAGGAACGACAGCACGAACCTACTACAGAGCCTCTCAAGTAAGTCTTCGTGGACATAATAGGAGCGTTCGTAATGTCAATAGGATCCAACACCCACTCTGTATCAGTCATAGACGATTTTTCCAGCATGGCCAAAGAGTATCCGATCCGCGATCTGAAAGCGACAACAATTTTGGATGCTATGTTACAAACCTTCGATGAATGGTACATCTTAAGTCATCGCCGAGTTCAGTACATACAAATGGATCGAGGCTCACAGTTTACAGCAAACGTAACGAGGCGCATGCTTGTATATTTGGGATACTGCTCGAGGTACGCACCTTCGGCCACGCCACAATACCATGGCAAGGTAGCGAGACTCCATGGTACACTGGTCCTTAGAATGCTTGCACGACTGAAGTATGCACGTCTACCGACTATTATGTGGGCTGAATCACTGATTCAAACTACCAACATATACAATGCTATACCCACCAACGAGAAGAGCTCAACCCCATACGAGAAGTTTACAGATTATGCATTTCCGATAGATATGTTCAGAACATTCGGGTGTCACATTGCATACAAGAACCGTGATCCAGACGGCAAACTCGACGACAAAGCACTGGATGGCATTCTCATTGCGCAACCCTTGGACACGACGACGGACTCGTATCGTATATACTCACCTCTGACCAAGCGTATAATACAAAGCCGAGACCTCTATATATTCGAAGATGAATTCTTTGTCTGGGAAGACAACAAATGTACAACCGCTATCGCACCACCTGACACTACGAACAGTAGTACATTCCTCCAAATCGAGAATGTCGATTTCCAAACAGACGCAAGGACAACATCGACAACGGAAGATATGCTTAGCCAACAAGCCCAGCCCACTGTGACGCACAAGTGCAACACAACAACCTGCTGAGAGTGAAGTACATACCGTCGAGTCGGAGGCTTCTGCAGTGACTACCAAAACAGTTCATGATCTCGAAGCAACCATAGCTAGAAGAACGGCAGAAGGTCGCCAAGTCTCTCGAGAACTGCGGGACCTTGCGATAGATGATAATAATGTCGACTGGTATCACGATAGCCGCCGTAAGAGACGAACTCCTAGCACTACACACACTGTCAATTCAGCAACTGCAGCAATGGAACCGAAAACATACAAAGGTATATATGAGATGCCAAACGCAGCCGATTGGGAGGAATCAGCACGTTCGGAGATGGAGAGCTTGGTGATAGAGCGCAAGGCATTCACTCTGTCTGACAACAAACTGCGAGAGAAATCATTATTCCCCCCTCGACGGGTCTTCAAGGCAAAAACGGATGAATCAGGACAAGTCACACGACTCAAATCACGTCTGAACGTAGCAGCATTCAATGCAAAACAGGGGGTCGATTACGATGAAAGCTATGCCCCAGTAGTAGCCAAGGAAACACTCAGGATCTGTCTAGCTCTAATGGCACACTATGACATGGACATTCGACAATACGATACACCCTCGGCCTACCTCACTCAAGAAATGGATACCCCTAGCTACATGCGAGTGTCGCAAGGATACGATTTCATGATACGATTTCATCGAACATCTATTGGACCCGTCTCAGAGAAAACTATACGAAAGGCACAAGCAAGGAGACACAAAGGTTGTATGTCCAGTTGACAGTTGAGCGGTCACTACTGGTTTAAAGCTATCCATCGGTTTGCTATACAACACAGTTATAAACAAGCACAATCGGATGGAGCACTGTTCATCAAACAAACACACAGTGGACCTTGTTTCATTATTGTACACGTAGATGACAAAATTGCAGCATGCCAGAGTAAGACCGACAGACAGAAACTAGCTGACGCAATGAAAGGCGAATGGAACACTGTTGATATGGGCCTACCGTTATGGTTTCTCAAGTGCCAAGTGGAAATACACCCTGGAAGAGTACGTCTCCATCAACGACAATACCCAAGAGAAATATTGCAGGAATAGGGGTTGATAGATTGTAAACCAGCATGGGTGCCAATTCTAGAATCGGACTATGAAGTAACAGACAAACATGCATATCTCCCGGAAAAGGCGGCAAGCTCAGACGTCCCAACAATCACACAACACAACAAGCTAGTGGGTCAGCTACGATACCTTGCAGATCAAACACGAGTGGATATATGCTTTGCAGTTTCGATCCTAAGTCGCTATCTGATAGCACCTCAGTACCATCACTTCAGAGGTGCCAAGGGCTGTTTGAAGTATCTCGCTGGTACTCAGGACTTCGGACTTGAATACACGAACAAAGAACCATGTATTCCCTATCTGAGTGCAGACAGTAGCTTTGCTAGCGATGACGCAACAAGACGATCCACCACCGGGCGAGTGGGCATTATAGCAGGTGCACCATACATGTGGGGAACAAACTTGCAACGACTAGTAACAACGTCTACAGTAGAGGCAGAATACGTAGCACAATCTGATACAGCCAAAGACGCAGTATGGGCTAGGAATCTCATCACAGGATTCAGCATTCCGCTCGTAGAACCCACCACCATAGAACAGGACAACAAGTCAGCAATACTGATGGGAAGTGGTATCACGAAATCCCGCCGTTCAAAATATGTCGATCTACGATATCATCACATCAGGGAACTCACATCGAACAACACTATCAAGATAAAATACATACCATCAGAACAGCTACTCAGTGATTTCTTCACGAAGCCACTCAGCCGAGAGAAGTTTACCGACATACGCGACAGACTAATGACTCGGATGCCAGTAATAACACAGTCCAATTTATAATAAAGGTAAGTATTTTAAAGTAAGCAGGTGTCAAATGCTTTGTGCTTCTATCTCTGACTGCAAAATATACAGATATATCGTACCTTGTAAAAATAGTGTGTACAAACTGTTTGTATTACATGTAAAAATAAAATTATAAATAATGTACACGCAATATATAACTATATATTTGTTCATATGATTGTTCCTATCGATAAACACCCAAGTTTTTACTTGTGCGACTGTGTTTTGACATAAAATACTCTGAAGTTAAAGTTGAATCCCGCAGACAATTTGAATTCGTCGATACACATAATATTAGTAACTTACTGATTCTTTTAAATTTTATGCGAGATATCGTTATTACTCTCAAGTCAAATTACTCTCAAGAGTTGAGTTAATTCTGATGACTTCCATAAATCAAAGATGGTTTCTTGCTGTAAAATATGGCCTGAGACCTGTAGTCTCTCACAACTTAAGAAAAATCAAAATAAAATCAAAACACCAAGTCGGTGCAGTATACATCTGCACCTAAACTCCATCACTTGGTACCTAGCTCTCCATCCCATTTAAGGCATAGACGGGCACATCTAGTTGGCAGGCTAGGAGGAATCAAAACCATGTTGTCCTAAATTTTAACAACTCTGATCCTGTCCTTTTCTCAGTGGACTATCTTGCTCTGAGATAATTATCGAATTATACCATAGGTTTGTACCAATAACCATTTCATGCCCGAGACCCTCTCTCATGGTACTCTCGTTAATTAGAGATTCCCAAAGTGTCATTTTCAGGTGTCAGATTTGTATCATTCCTATATAACGTACAATTCTAATTTCAGTGGAAAACCCAATCTATATTTGAAAAACCACCTGATTGTCCACAGTAGAGTCCCATACTCTACTAAGTACTATCACATGTTCAGAATCTTGAATATCTCAATTCTTGTTCATGTCCAATTCGTTAAACATATTCCAGTATCATATGTATAACCGGTAATGCGTTTAAACGTTTATAATATACGTTAACTGTGCAACTACTATCAGGAACCCGCTATTTTTACAATATCAAACGCAAAACGTCACTTCACAAAAGTACACCTAGCTGACGGGACTATTGGAATCGCAACTCACTCAGGGCAATTGAGTGACGCTGGAAGGGCTATTTATGGACTAACTCTAAAGACCAACCTAATCAGCGTCCCCCAATTAACCAAAGCAGGATACAAGATCTACATGGATGACACAGTCTGCCTCTTACAATCACCCCAACACCTAGTATATAATTGTGAGCAGAAGCAAGGCGTTTACGTCGTACCCCTGGAAATTTTCTCAAAAGAATTTGTCTACGCCGCCAGTTGGCATGAACGACTAGCGCACCCGGATCATTTACCCAAGGACCTGCCACCTATCGACTATCATGCGAACTGCGAGCCTTGTATCATGGGTAAACTTGTCAGACGTCGGACACGAAAGATCAGAAAGAACGGCCCATCCGGAAACCCAATGGACTTACTCTATATTGACCTTATTGGGTAATTTAAACGGAGCATTGGAGGAAACTGCTATGGCCTAACTCTCATTGACGACTGCTCCAATTTCGAGAAATTTGAACCACTATCCACCAAGAAGGCGCCAATTGTATATGACGCCTTACTCGGAGCACTAGACGATTTAACAGTACTCGACCGAGGCTCGGAATTTGTGGATAAGGAAGTAGAAACTAACTTACGAAGACTTGGCTACGATGTTCGATCAACACCGAATGACTCGCCACAACACATCGGAAAAATTGAGCGGAGTCACCGTACCAATTTAGGAAGAGCTAGGGCGACTCTACACAACTCCGGCTTAGGTGACGAATTTTGGAGTGAGACATGCCAACATGTCACAGACGCTCATAACAACGTCGGGAATAAGATTCGCTGGCCGAAAACCAAATTATAACCGTTTTCGAACCTTCGGCAGCAAATGTTTATGGCGGAAGACGACTAAAAGCAACAAATGGGATAAGCGCGCTCGCCGTGGATTTGTGATGGCTAACCCCCAGCGAACCACCGCTGATACTTTTCTGAGTTTTTAGTCCAGAAACCAACAGAGTATCACGAACCAGAGATATACGTTGTTTTTTAGGACGAATTTTACATGTGGAAGGATGGACAATGTACGGAGCAGACTACAGGAAGAAAAGCTGAGCCGACGAACGACGACTTATCGACCGTATCTTCACAGCCTATGGAACCAGGCGAAAATACATACACGTGCTCGCGACTCCATTCTATCCACGCGACCCAATAAACGGGCACGCGCGGAGGCGAAGGACAAGGAACCTCCATTTAAGGATATTAAGAAATGTGCCGGCGCACAGTGTGGCTATCACACTAACTCTGGTGACAAAAAGCCCGACATTAAGTTGGAGTGAAAGTACTACCAGGTACAATCGTTACACAGACAATACAACGACTCTTTAGATGAGCGTGTAATAATCCCTGTATACTGCAATGGAAATAAAATCCTTGCATTGATTGATCCTGGTTCAAAAATTTCATGTATATCCGATCGCTTTGCATTAATGAAAGATATCGAAAGGAGAACACAAACAACTCACCTCATTTTAGCGGATGATAAAACTTCTAAGCGTGATACCATGGCCACAGATGTTAAAATCTCCCTGACCGATGATAGGAGTATCACTACCCAAACTGTGATAGTTAAGATGTCACAGAAGTACGACATTATAGTCGGAATGCGCGATTTATTCACTCTAGGTATAACCGTAACTGGTCTACCAAATAACATAGATCCATTAAAGGATCAGTCAGACGATAACTGTCTGAATCCATATAAGCCCCCGCCAGACACAGTCAAGGCATTAATACCTGACTTTGCGAACAAAATCATGGATCTGATTCTAGTTAATAAGAAGATAAAGATCACAGATTGGGCAAAATTCCGTTTTAAAGACGGGTATGTCAGCCTTGACTTAACCAAGGTGGACTTTTACACAGTGAAAGTGTCCATCAAGGAACTATGTATCCTGGAGACACGAGGCTGTGGTAAAAGAACAAGTTGAGAAATGGCTAGCAGATGGAGTGATAGAAATTAACTATCAACAGACGCCAGTTAACTTGGCACTGCTAACCGTAGACCAACATATCTCTGACGGATCGTTTAAGAAAGTCAGAGTATGTTTTAGGGTTTAGAAACCCTACACTGCTATCTTCCTTTTTATTTCTATAAATATTAATTTTCTTCTCATTTCCCCCCTATAGAACTTCATCATACTGGACATATACTATTATTTACATAGTGTATTTACTTCTTTTCCTATATTTTTAGAAAAAAAAACATTGTTCTTTAAACTCCCCCCTTTTTCAAAGCTTTTTAGTTCCCCACCGACGAAAGCGGCGCTTTTATTTTATTTTCTAGACTCCTGTGTTTGAATTTTTGTGTTTCATGATTGATTAACTGATTGTTTGACTGTTTGCGGCTTTTAGCCTTTGAGTTTGAGACTTTGAGGGCAAAATTTGAACTTGATGTCAACAAAATGCAGATAAATATTTGCTCTACGGCTCCTTCCCGAATCCCGATATTCGATTTTACCAGAAAACCGAATATACATACATACCATAATTCAGACATGTAACCATAACTTCCGAAAGCACATTTTCAGAAAACAGTAAGTACGACCGTAACACGGTATCAGAGGTAGCAGCAAGGAGTAGTATACCTCCGGACAGTTGTAATACTTGTCTGATTAGTGATTGCCAATGATGAGCTATGCGATTGCCCGACGTCGCAATCCGCGCCTTACATAGCAAATATATTCATCGGTTAAAATTGAAATTTCAATTGAGATCATCTTTTAATTTTCTGACACCCGGCCTGAATTGACCCAGCGCATATCTTCCATTGTCGATTCACTTGGTTCAAGCTTCAACAGGGATTTTACTGACCACTTCTTCCGATCGATCTTCCCCGAACCACTACAACGGCTGTGAGAGCCATACCATATGTACAAACATTGTAACTTAACTCTTTTTAAATAAATAATATTATCCCTATTCGCATCCTTTAAATTTGAAGACCGTCGTAAACTTTAAAGTCGTAAAATAGTATGCCCTGCTCAACGCTCACGAAACGGGGATCATTGGGACAAACAAATGGCAAAATCCAGGCACTACAGACTGTAGAAGTGGTAAGTTATGGACAGTTTTCTGTCAGGATGTCCCTGTAAACATTTCTGCTTTGGCTTTAGACTAGATTTCCGGTATGGAAAAGATCCCTCCCTATTTCTTTGTCTTCAGTTTATTAGAATAAGTAATTGGGATAAAAAGGTAATTTTACGGCGAATCAGCGATATGTAACCGTACTCAGAACTATTTACCTTAGCAACAGACTCGCCTTATTCGTGTTCGATTCTACTTTTCAAAGAGGAACCATGCCGACCGTAAAAACAAAACGTAAAAACACTACAATTCTGTATTCAATCGTAAATGCTATGCATGTAGGTATTTTTGAGATCTTCGAGATATTATGTTGATCGCGATTAAACTTCAATTTAAGCGTAAAGTTAAATAAGAACCAGTGTAAATCCACGCTGTGTTTCTTCAGTTAAGTTGCAAATATGGCTGTGGGTTATTCTCGTGCACACTTGTATCTCAGCGTTCTCACCGGTTATGCAGTATTGCGGTTGATAGCTGCATCAGGTGGGCGCTTTCAAGCCTTTAAACCGGGTGTCGGTCGGAGTGCAAGTTCGGACTCTATCATATCGCTGCCCAGTACAAATTTGGCTGAAGCGTCAGTTCAAGAAGCCGAGGTCTATACCCAAATCGACACTTCTACTATCGTGTCGACACGTATAGTGTACGACACATGTGTACTCGAAGAGTCAACATGTCATCCCGTTGATGTCTACTGACAGAGCAATGCTAATCAAAATATCACAGGGGCATATGCCGTCGTTTTATATCTTATCCAGGCCGCGCAGGAGAATCATGCATGTATGCCAGAAAATATTTTGCTGGTCGATGCATATTTGGGGGCCGAATAGAAGTTCTTGCCTGGTCGGCACCACCACTTTTTTTTAGGACGTTCAATCTTGGTGCTATCCATTTACGGAGAATACTGTCTGCAAGGGATGACCGAAGCTCTAGCTAGAGCCTCGACTCAAGTGACCAATGTATCGCAGGACAATGTCGAGATAATGGGCAGCTCTCTTGAACAGCCAAATCACTTGAAAAGTGGGTATCCGTGCTCATTGCACAAAATGATTGATAACTGTCTGAATCATGCATGCGTGGGTGACACTACAGTATGCCTGCAATGCATAGAGGACATGTCAGCTAACTCTAATTGAACCGCGTGTGAGCCTTTGCCTGAGGGCTGTCCGATTTCTACCGGTTGTCAACTTGGAAACTCTACTCGGTTCTGTGTGCAAAGTTATATATATGAAGGACTGCTTGATTTCACGATGCCAGTAGTTGCCGCTTGCCCGTTGGCAGCATGATGCACTGTAGAATCGCCAAAATCTCTTGTTGGTTTTACAGTACGCGATTGTTTCTCATGATGCTCGATCGTGCAGTGGTGCGAACGCAGCGAAATGCTATTGTTACGCTGCAGAGCATCGTTTATATTGGTGCCGACTTCTTTACGAATTATATTCCAGAGCGCTTTCATGAATTAATGAATGTTCACTTTAGTATACTTGACATTTCCCTTGCAGATTCAAGGATTTCCTGTCCAATTGTCCAGGTGGATCCTTGCGAAAATGCAGATATGTTTGCAGTTGCGGGTGGACCTCTATTTCTTCGAAGAGCCGAATGCGACAAATTTAATCGCGATGCACGTACCCTCAGTGCTTGTGTGCACCCCACGGCGCATTTTCACTCGATTGCTTGCTATTGACAAGGTCATGCGTCAAAGTGCCTGCTAGTGAATCATGTATTGTAGTCTGTGTCGACTCGTGCTCAACAAGACAAATCGCGAATTGATGCCCCTACTCACAAAGAGAGAATTAAGGGCTTGTGCGCTGACCTGAGATTGAGCGGCTCGGCCGACAACTACATTCTAATTCATTGCTATAATGAGAATTATTCACCCGAGAGTTGTGATAGAATGTAAGTATTGCAATCTTCCGAATTCGATTACTTTTGATGTGTGATTGCGTTGTTGAGCGCCGACCTGAGGTTGAGAGGCTTGGCCGATAACTATATTCTTTTTCATAGTGATATTGAGGATTACGCTTTCGAGTTGTACTGAAGTGCAGGTATTGCAGGCTTCCGAGTTCGGTTGCTTTTGGTGTGTAATTGGATTACAATTGTGTAACACAAGTTCACGATAAAAACGAAACAATGGAAAAATTTATCACTTTTGTTTTTCCAGTCGAATTTGGGGATCCCAAAACAGAATCAGTCATCTTGATCCGAACGTATTCACGGCGCTATCGGGGCTGCAACTTTTGTAAGTAAATGTGAGTTTTCTTTCTCGAACTATCACCTTCCGTTTTCAGGCCATAATCTCACATGCATTTTAATTCGTGAGCAGATTATAACTTACCTACCTAATTTCTTTTAGGTTGCTAGAAGGCCATCCGATATCTAAGCTTCCACCAAATCTGTTCAAACAAAATGCAAATTTGAGATAGTAAGTGTCG
>NW_014038671.1:4544-10472 GCF_001186125.1 Sphaeroforma arctica JP610 | reverse complement strand
GTATTAATTATGTCTATATATATATATATATATATATATATTACACACGATGCACTAAAGGGTTGATCGTGGGGTGTGCTCAGATGTTTAGGCCACTGATTGGTGCTCAGTACGTATATGTCTATGCGATCATGTATACACCTGTGTGGATTAAAAACATACACATGACCATGCACATAAATGTGTGTATCACATAGCATACACATGATCATGTATATGCCTGGGTGTATCATTTATCGTACACATGATCATGTATATTTTGCTCTGTATCATATAACATACACATGATCATGTATATACCTTTGTGCATCATATAGCGTACACATGATCATGTAAAGACCTCTGTATATTATATATCATACACATGATCATATGTTTCTCTCTCTGTATCAGATAACATACACATGATCATGTATTCATCTCTTTATATTATATAACATACCTATGATCATGTATGTTTCTCTGTATACTATATAACATACACATGGTCATGTATATTATGTATATACCTGTTTGTGTCATTTAACATAGACATAATCATGTATATACCTGTATGTGTCATATAACATACACATGATAATATATATACCTGTGTGCATCATGTAACGATGCACATTGTCATGTATATTTGTATATCATATAACCTACACATGATTATGTATATACCTGTATTTGTCATATAACATATACATAATTATGTATATACCTGTATGCATCATATAACATACACATGATCATGTATATGTATCATTAACATTCACATGATCATGTATGTATCTTTGTATTTCTTATTACATCCACATGATCATGTATATACCTGCTTGTGTCATATAACATACACATGATCATGTATATGTATCATATAACATACAAATGTTTATATATTTAGCTGTGTGTCATATATCATACACTTGATTATATGTATATACTTGTTTTTGTCATTTAATATAGATATGATCATGTATATACCTGTGTGTGTCATATAACATGTACATGATCATGTATATACCATTGTATTCCATATTACATACACATAATTATGTGTATGTATCATTTACATTCACATGATCATGTATATACCTTTGTATTCCATATTACATACATACACATGGTCATGTATAGGTATCATATAACATACAAATGTTTATATATTTAGCTGTGTGTCATATATCATACACTTGATTATATGTATATACTTGTTTTTGTCATTTAATATAGATATGATTATGTATATACCTGTGTGTGTCTTATAACATGTACATGATCATGCATATACCTGTGTATCATATACCATACACATGATTCATGTATATGTATTATATATCATACACATGATTCAAGTATATACCTTTGTGAACACATGATCTGTATATACCTGCGTATGCCATTTAACGTACACATGATCATCTATATGTATCATAAGGCATACACATGGTCATGTATATACCTGTGTTTGTCATTTAGCATACACATGATCATGTATATATTTGTGTGTATCATATAGCATACACATGATAATATATATATACGTGTGTGAACATACACATGATCATGTATATACTTGTATGTTTTATATAGCCTACACATGATCATGTATGTACCTGTATGCCCCTTACAACATACACATGATAATGTATATACCAGTGTGTGTATCATATATATATACTTGATCATCTGTACACCTGAGTGAACATACACAAGTAAATAGCATGATATTTACTTGTGTGTGTCGTATAATATGCACATGATCGTGTATATACCGAAGAAGAGGCGTATGATTAAGCGCATGATTTTATAAGATCAAATATACTCATAACCCTGAATTAGTATGAAATAGAACCAATGAAAACATGGCTGAGTGGACACTTGTCTCTTTGTGAGAAATGTTGCAATGATTTCACGCAGAATTGCAAACTTTCTCAATTGGCATATCGTTCTTATAGCAAGATTGCATACCTATAGGTGGAACAGGCCTCAAAATATAGCAACATATACGATACTGTGTTCAAGAGAGTGCATTAGTCCATATTCACCTATACATTGTATGACTTTCCATTTTCGTTGTACTATTACACCAGAAGTGCTGTTGTATTATTCAGTAGTGCTCGTAGTAGAGTCTCAGCTTCCTATTTCAGGGGGTATCTCGGCAAGCACTTTTTACTTTGAATTTGAGGATGTAGCATTCAGCCATATCTTCATACTCGATACACCAGGTTTTTTATGATTCCAAGCCGAGCTTTGCATAGATGTTGTGTTGCATTCATATCCGTTGCAAAGCTGACCACAGACAGTATTATAGGTCCTAGAATTTTATGTCAACATTTTATCATCGATGTTACTTCAAATTAACTGCAAGTCCTGGTAGTCAGGTATCAAAGAGTTTGTCCCGACTTGTGTTTGAGCCAACCTGACTTGCGATGGCGCTCTAGTGGTTGCAATATTAACATAGCCGCCACTCGCAATCTTGGATACGATTTGAGGACTCGTCACATCATACAGTGTATGTTACCAATATCACTACAGGTCTTCCGATACGTGATTACGTGTCATTATTCTTCTAAACTTCTCATTACATTCTGTGCATTCGCAATATGAGTCAATTTGCTTTCTAGCTCTTTCCTCTTTCCGTCGTTATCATCCTTCCATACCACCCGAGATTTGAGTAGTGTCGATACGAATTTGTCGCCCTTGCACCACATCAGCACGGGCACAAGGAAGTACTCTAATATCAATTCAGTCCAAGCTGAAAGAAAAGCCGGGAACGTAAGATCCCCTTGGGAAATATACTTATCTATCAATGCTTTGGCACGTTTCAGTACGCTTTCATCTGTACTCACTCTCGCTTGAAGAGATCTGACAGGAGGGTTGGCAGAAAAATCGGCACCCCAGAAAACCGTTGTATTGCAAGCGCGGGCTGGCAAGTCGAGAGAATGGGCTTCAGAACTTTGCTCGTGATAAACGCTGATGCCTTCTCCACCACACTGTGAGAGAGAACGTCGAATGATTCGCCGATTTTCTGCTTCCAATATATCATGAATTTGATCCGATCTATCCGACCAGAAGGCTTTTTGGTGATGTCTGGCATTCCTGGCGTATTCTCAAAGCAGTCCAGAAACTGTTCTGAACTGATAGACAATTCGGTCAATTTGGTTTGGAAGTGCGAAATTAGTACACGCTGCACGTCAGTGGCTATCTCACGTTTGATTGTTTCGGAATTGACCACTGCTCCCAGGGCCAATATATCTTTTTCCACGACGTTGTGATACGTTTTCAGCTTATCCAACTGATTCTGTAACCAATACTCTCTGGCAACAATGATCTAATACTTTTCTTTACTCGCACTGGGGTCGACATATCTACGTGAGTCAACACTCCAATAGCACGCATCTTTGGCCCTCGTACTTTGTTAGCCTCACGGATCTGTGTGAGCAATAAATTGGTTTGTAAGTAGTTGCGATTCTAAGTATTTTCAGAAAAAAATGATGATTCTGAGCGATGGCAGTGATTATTTGCAAAAGAAATACACTACTAGATATTTTAGAAATACGGCCATGCATATTTGTGGTTTTAGAGAAAATAGCTGCTTACCTCCGTCAGATGCGCAAGTTTGTCGTCATGGACAAGACACAGATTACCACTGCGTTGGGATCATTCATTTGATCCCTTGTCAATTTGCGAATGTTCTCTGCGATCGCGGGCGGGTCAGACACGATACCTGGTGTTGCGAGGGTGCGAAGTGGAACTCAATGGACAAAATGATGCGGTGTAGATGTATATAAAATTTAACACAGAACAGATATCATCGCGGTATCAGCATCTGAACGTTCTTTTGTTGAATAGAGCTGGGACATTAACTTTTCACGATTGTAGCCTTCTCCCCAGCGAGTTTGAGGTGTGCAGCACTACTATATACTGACTCAAAGTTTGAATAATTTACCTGACATATCATACAGATCCAAGGTTGAGACGCGGACAGATCTCATCTCTACCTGGAACTCGTGGTCCGTGTCGACATCCTAAATAATATATAGGACAAAACAATTTAGCTTGTGACCAAAAATCCAAGGCGTACATTATAAACACTTACATAAGCAATCCGAAATTCCTCGTCGGCGAAAAAGTTTACTGACCTGGACGTCGGTGTCATTCTCAGAGCGTGCAGTGAACTTATCGATATTTTTTACTGATTTGCTCCCTTATGAGATCTTCCGTTTCCTTGCGATAGTCGTCACCTATCAGCACACATGCCTCGAATTGATCGCCATTTTCGTCGGTAACAACTTGCCCCGATTTGCGATGCACAATTCGTATAATCACTTCCTCCTTCGCATCAGTGTGTCTGAGCACGAGTTTGGTCACCATATGTGTGGTGAAGCCCTCCCCGGTTGGGAAGATCTAGTACTCAGCAATTCGTTCAATTGTTGAGCTTTTGCCTACACTCTCGTCAACCACAACTACGATTTTCGGTAGCTGTAAAGTTGAATCATCGCCTAATTCAAGCTTGCTGAAGGCCCGAAGAATTTGGCCATAAACACCGTTAGTAAGAACTTCGGCTAATCCATTGTCATTGTTGATTGATGATACAAGCATCGCATCGTTAATCGTAGCAATCGTCATCTTGGAGCCCTCTTTTGTATATATTGCTTTAAGCAGAAATTAGAACTATAGGTATGTAACATTGCAATTGACGATTGGCACTTGTTAAATACTAATTCATAAAAACTCATGTACTTTAAATAAAAACCACTTTCATGAACATCCAAATGCAAATTATTATCAGTCTGCTCATCACCTGGTTGCCATTCTATAAACTTCTCAACACTGGTGTTTCATCACTCGTAGTCCCGTGTAAATTGTCACAAATTATAACAGACTACGAGGACTCAAGTAGAAAACAAAAATCTAGAACTATACAATTGGCACGCACTCGCTAATATTTCGACCCTCTGGTGTCTGCCGCTAATGACTGATCACTGGCGACAGACCTACAGTGGTTACCCGTTGCCGGTGACTACCCTGGGCCTGGGGACTGGGGAGGTGAGTCCGTGAGAATACTAGATTCGCGAAATTTATATATATATTTCAACATTCATGTTCGTGAGTTTTATTTCTATTTTTTTGGTCAACATTTATTGCAATAGAGGGTCTTAATCCGCGGTCCGATATATTTTTTTAATAAAAACATATTAGATTTTAGAATTCAGATCCGCATTCCTAGATCGACATCAAAATTCAGCTGTTTACAATGTTTTTATCTGTTATTTTTATATATATAAATACCATACATTTTATGAGACAAACAATAAAATTAAAAAAATTTAATCAAAACCCTAAAGTCTCTTTTTGGCTTCTTTTGGTTTGTTTTTTTATTGTTATTTTAAATGAAATAGTAATTATAAAACAAAAAACAAAACGAAGATAAATTTTTCTATACATGTAAAATAAATCTGCAAAACCAATTATAAAAAAATCGGTCCAAATAGATAGTACCGAACCGGAAATTAAAACCGACAGGACATCGAAGATCCAGATGTATCAGTAGTGCAGTCACTGTAACCGGTATCAGCCTTCACAAAAATTTGCGTCAGGGCGTCAGCGAGCATATAGTCGCAAAATACATCTCTGTTGAGCCGCGCAGTGTCTTCCCACAGTATAGAAGTAGGAAGAGACATAAGTAGAGCTAAGAGGATAGACAGGGTATTAATACTATGCGCTAGGGATGGTTGACGCTATGCGAATGCTTATTGTGACCAGAGCATATATATACCAGGCAACACGCAATAGTCCATACGAGTATACAACTAGAGGGCTCGGATGAACTACTAATGAGCCGATCGAACATATGTATTATGCGTGTCACTTTCTACATTTATATTATATATATATATATATATATTGATATTTATATATATATATATATAATTATAT
>NW_014038671.1:0-2225 GCF_001186125.1 Sphaeroforma arctica JP610 | reverse complement strand
TATATATATTGTGTGTGTGTGTGTGTGTGAAGGCAAAAATAATCCACAATACTTTAGCTAAATAGCGAGATTAGCTAAATTCTGTATTGAGACCTACACCCGATGGGGCATTGAGACTCTCTTTAATGACCGCAATTGTGAGCAGATGCATAAACCAATTCAAAATATATCTCAAAACATTCCCCAATTCTCCCACCATATGCAGAAGCGCCGAAAAATACGTATCTATAAAGTCGGGCTCATGACATGTATTTCTTTATTTCAATCATTCTGAGGTGCGCTTACCCGACGAGCAGCCTCCCAGAGTCGTCTCATAACTCTCTGCACATTCTCGAGTCCGCTCACAACCTCATCTTCACCCTGCTCATCTCCTGGTGCAATACGTCCTGTTTCGGTGGAAGCACCTTCTGAGCTATTGGAGGTGCCCCCCACCGTAGGTATGACACTGGAGTGTGGCGTTTGGTCGTGTTGTGTACAGCAGTAAGGTGTACCGTCTTTTCTGACCCGCACCAGGCGCGCACAGTCCCACAGCAATCCTATGTGAATACACACATCAGAGATATCAGTATTATAATATGTAGTGTGATGCATATGCAGAAATGGGTCCTACATGGCATCGCGGATACGTTTTAATGAATAGCGTACAGGCTAGAGGTCAGGGGTTGACAAGTGTGTACATAGGATATGCAGCCGAATCACAAGAGATACGAGGCACGCGCAAGTTAGGCAACTCTATAGAGATACGAGACCTTTAAGTTAGGCACATATACATTGGCATTGGCATAAACCAGATGTGTATACATTCACAATCGACAATTAAAAAATGATCCGATAGCGCCGGCAAAAAAAAGTGTAGAACAATACTGTAGTTTCTCACGATATGAGTGGATTCCAGAAAATCTTTCACAGACATCAACCACTTACGGTAGAGAACCCGTGGGATACACTATCATACATGCGGACCTAAATGCTGTGTGGACATACTCTGAGTGCCTGTGTGGTGTGCAGGTAGTTGTGATAGCAGCACCGCACATGTGCGTATTTAATATGTATATAAGTGCACGCGAACAAATCAACCACCACACAGACATGGAGTGGTTTGTACGACCTGAATTGGTCTATCTTCCTCGAAAAGCGAAAGAGTGATTCATATGGGCCCTACCTCGCCAAACATCTGAGTACTCAAGTAGCAAGATGGCTTGGTATCTCTGAGTATTCCTATTGTGGTCTTCCATAAGGGGCCCTCTAACGCGACATATATATGCACACCGTATGTGTAAACACTGGAAATCATTATAAAGCACGACAGGCACACTTGTATGGCATGTCACAGATAGTGTGGGAACGGTCTATGGGGAAGCAACACGTGGTGAGTAACTCACATTTACATTGTCACACACCACCAGCAGAACGACCAATGTCACAGACACATCTGGTCTGCAGGTGATGGTTTACCACGTGTAGTAGTAAACACCGATCACTTCCGCTGCTATGATGACGTACACGCACGTAATTCTTGATCCGTATCGAGGTATGATCTCATTTTGTGTTCAAAACCGTAGAAAAATAAGGAGCCATGTTGTGCTCGCCTTCCTAAACGCAGAATAAATCAGGGAAGACTTCGTTCTAGTTAATATATAGCCGGTCTTCGCTCTAGTCAAGATATACGCATGGTACGTACCACGTACGTACCATGCGTATATGTGCAGTGACAGTACGCAACCATAGCCCTCGCTGACTAGCTTGGGAACACAAGTAACACAGACAACTGTATGCTCCTCCTTGCTGAACATGGCCCCGAGAAGAATACTCTTGCCTGCTATAGAACAGTGTACGTACAACAGATGGACTATCATACCCGACTTCCAGTGCGGCGAGTGGTTTATTAACCGCATAGAAACAGCTGCAGCCTCATCTACCCACAGCACCGGCAGTTCAATGTTTATCCACGTGCCTCTGGGGTGTCTTTCGAGCGCTCTAATGTGAAATAAAAGTGATCAAATTGTCAACAGATACAGAAAATTATATGTGCATACATCAATATAAAGTTATTAGGTGTGTTAGAATTCATGAGCCTCCCAGTCAGAAGATGATGTCGGAAAATATGTGGAGAGCTTATCATCGCAGAAAAAAATGTCGTGAAACATTTCTATATGCATATGTATATGTATATGTACATGGATATATATATATATATATATATTTATTATAATATATCTAGTATA
>NW_014038672.1:0-10479 GCF_001186125.1 Sphaeroforma arctica JP610 | reverse complement strand
CCGGCTTTCTTTGGGTGCGCTGTCAAGAGGCTGCAGTTCAGGGCTGCGGGGAAGGTACCCGCCTTCAGTAGCTCAGTGAATGCTTCGGCAAGGAGTCTAATCAGTGGGCTATTGGCGTCGGGGCGTCCTAATGTCCGGCGTTCGGTAGAGCGTTCCACTACGGCCTTCAGGAGGAGGATATGGATCCCGTCGTGGCCAGGTCCC
The DNA here is from genome assembly GCF_001186125.1 of Sphaeroforma arctica JP610. NCBI lineage: Eukaryota > Ichthyosporea > Ichthyophonida > Sphaeroforma > Sphaeroforma arctica. Next base: position 10,275 of record NW_014038672.1, on the reverse strand, counting down.
TTATTGGGATAGCGTAGTATTGCCTCCATTACATCGTCGGGGCGTATGGTGGAAGTGACATCAGGAGAGGGTTCGGTATTCGGTGGAACCACGTACGGGTTTGTAGAGTTGAATAGGGCCTCAGAGTAGCCAGCGAGGGTAGCGCCTGTGTCATCGGTACCCGGTATACAGGGTTGGCGCGGAGACCGTCGTTGGTACGCAATATCTTTGAACATTTGAGCATTGCTTTGGGCGGTCAGACGTGGGCGGAACGAGTGGTTTGGCAGCCGCCGAACCCAAGGTCTGTTTAAGTCATAATAGAACCCTCCAAAGATTTGTGGGTTAGTGGCATAGCGCCAGAAGCGGTCGAGGATTCTTAGCAGCCCTTCCGCTGGTCCATGTAAAGTGAGATACGACCGTAATAGGTTCTGATGCGCCCGGATTTCGGCTTGGAATAGTCGCGCGCGGGATTTGTTGCGTAGGTGATACAGTCGATGGCGATATCGGTTATATCCATGGGAGGGGAGGCGTTGGTCCGGAGGCGGCGGCATTGCTGGCATTTGTTGGGGCCGATGGATTTGATTCGTGGGAAGTATCTGGAGATCGAGTCCAAAGGTGTGGTCACCACAGATACCGTAGTCCATCAGCTTATAAGTTTGGAGGGAGGCGGGGGTGGTAGGTCGATGATACGCATGTTCAGTACCAGTTGAGCCGCCAGCATAGAGGTAGTCCAAGTGCCACGTATTACGCAGAGTAGTCTCAATCGTTTTCATACGTAGTCCGTGATTTGTAGATGCGTGGCCATACTTCCGGGCTTTGAAGTTGAAATCTCCCCACACGACATCTGGTTGGAAACCGCCAATCTCGGGGGGAGTCATGTATCGCCTGACGTCTTCTTCAGTAAGCGATTTGATTGTATGTGCTGCGTTGTCGGTACTAAGTACTCTAGTAAATGTATTGGTATGCTTTTGAACTACCTACCTTCTCAAAGACAAAACAATGCATAGATCGCAAATCACCACAGGCGATGATGTCATCATTGACCTTCTTAAAGAGGTTAGCCCCCAGAGTCTCCATCATCTGACAAATTAATAAATATTCGCCAGTATATATACAACCTCCCATCCGAGTATTCATATGATTCATATGAGCTAGAGTACCTCGTATAGTAGTGTCGTTCGCAAAAGACTTGCGAGACTCAAGAAGTTCACGGTCACGTGCATCTTCAAAGAAGGTCCAGGGCAGGGCTTCCAGTTGGGCTCATGTGCCTTCAAGATAGTTCGCCATTCATCCGACTCACAGAAATGAATAAAGACATTCATCATCTGCTTATTCTTAAGGCTGGCAAACTCCTTGTGCTGGTCGAAGGTCTTCAGTGTCTCCACTGTACTCTCACTAGTAGAGAAATCGATCTCAGCCTTCACGTGAATTAGCTGCTTTATAAAGCTTGGTTCGAAGTGTTCACGAGGCTCACGCTCAGTGCTACGGACTGTTAGAGCCAAGGTGAAGTCTATCTCTTTCCTCTTGTTATCGAATAGATAGCGAATGTGTTATCCGCTTTCTTATCGTCAAGGTCAGTCATTCAATAGACGGTGCTCTAGAATTTGCATACCAGAGCGTATGCCTGAGTCTTGTCTGGTTCTCACTACCGCATCCTCAGAACTAAAGCGGGAACTTTCCAGTGAGATAGTGGTGTGGCGATTGCCAATGTCGTGATTACCAGGCTTAGATGGTAAATGAGGGTCGATGTTACGATGGTTAATGAGGTGATAATCCTTATCGAGTTCCATACGATCATAGCCTCTGACAGGGTTATGTCTGTCAAGAGAATGGTCGATGATGGCTTCCGAGCTATATAGATTAAATTTTGGGGTTCTACCCACTTCACTAGTGGTAACTGACTCAGTGGTAACCCTGCTGGCTGGTAAACCAGTGGGTCCCAGATTCGAAACCCGACTCACAATGTCTATCCCCTTCGGTATGGGTAGTATATTAGCCACGTGAGACACGTTCGAAAGGTCAGAAGCTGCAGCAGCGGCTAGCTTTTTCAAGAGCGTTTCAGTGCGTTTTGTATGGCATTGAGTTTGAGAAGATCCAATCACTCGTTGTAGAGTTTCGGCGTCCCCAACATCGGCCCCAACATTTGAATCTTCAGCTCCAACATTCAATGGCGTGACGTGCAATGTAATTGCTTTTAATGGAACATCCCTAACTTCGATAGCAGGACGCTTGGGCTGACTCTTGGCAGTAATATGGCGTCAGTCTCGAAACATCCAGTGTATAGTTGATATGGCTATGGGCATGTTAGTTTCCAAGGAGGTGTACTATTGGCTGTTGTGTGTTGTTTTGTTCGCGTCTTGTAATACCTCTGACTTTTTATTATTAAATTTTGTCTTCGTGTAGACGCGACAACATATCTGCCATCTAGTTGTTCTTGCCCGGGGCATGTATGATGGAGAAGTGATGGAGGAATGTTTTTGCTATTCATTTGGCTAGCATTGGGTGTAGCGTCTGTTGGCTGTTCAATTGCATGAGCGCTTTATGATCTGTCCACAGTGGGTTGTCCTCTCCTTTGATGTATTCGGAGAAATGTTCCAGGCTGTACACCAGTGCTAGTAGGTCTTTAGTATTTGTGCCATAGCTTTGTTGTGCTGGATTCAAACCTTTGGAAGGTAGAGAATATTTCTCCTGACTCCATCGATGGTTTGAAATAAACATCCTCTTATGCCATAGTCACTAGCATCGTTCATGATTTGAAATGGTACCCCATCAACAGGGTATGCTAGCTTTGCCAAACATGTGATGGCTTCTTTGAGTTCTTCCCACTTCTTTTCGAGTTCCGGTGTGCATAACATGGATATGTTCTGGTTCATTTTTCTTTCTTTCATTGGGTTCCAGAAGTGTTTAGTTATGTGGACAAGTTGGGGACATGGCCTCGTATAAAGTTCGCGAGTCCTAGTCCCACCGCTTTGTGCAGATACCATTTCGTTCTGGGTAGTGGCCAGTCTATCATTCTTTTCTGGGGGTTTCAGGATCCGCTTTGAGTCCCTGTGTTGTGACTTTCACACCTAGAATGTTGACCACTTTGACCGCGAGTGCACAATTGTCGTGTTTGAGAAGTGTTTAGTTATGTGGACAAGTTGGGGACATGGCCTCGCATATAATTTGCGAGTCCCAGTCCCACCGCTTTGTGCAGATACCATTTCGTTTTGGATAGTGGCCAGTCTATCCTTCTTCTCTGTTTTTTTCAGGTTCCGCTTTGAGTCCCTGTGTAGTGACTGTCACACCTAGAATGTTGTTCACTTTGAACGAGGGCATATTTGTTGTGTTTGAGTCGGAAGATTGTTCCATTCAACCGTTTGATTACTTTTCGAACTGCCTTGCGGTGTTTTTCTTCTGTAAGACTTACAATTACTATGTCATCTATAAACACTTGCACATATTTGATGTCTATAAGCAAGTTCGCCGGGACTCTCTGGAATTGTGGTGTGAGTGAGTGTAGGCCAAATGGCGCTGACTTGAATGGGTATTGCTTTCCTCTTCACGAGAACGCGAAGAAGTGTTGGCTTGCTTCGTCTACTAGGAAGTGGTAAAACCCTCCCGTGAGGTCTAACTTTGAGAAGAATTGTGCTCCTTGTAGGTTGTGTAGTACTTCCTTTATTTTTGGTAGCACTAATTTACCTTTTTCATATTGCTAATTGATCTCACGTAAGTCTAAACATGTTCTTGCTTTCTTGAGGAGACTGTTTGGTCAAGTTCACTTGTTGATAACAATGGTAGATTCACCGTTGTCGGTGAAGTTCGCTTGTACATGTTACCATCTGTAAGTCACGTTTTCACGTTTTCATCCCTTTGCGGAATATACTTGTGGTGTACAAAGTTGGACTTTGGACATTAATTTTATTTGCAAGTACTGTGACTGTAGAGCCTGGTAGGTTGCGATGAACGTCAGGGGGTATGTTCACATTGATTCTCTGAAAATTGTCTGAAACCTTCTTGTTCATGCTATGTGTCTTCCTCGTATAGAGTGAGTAGTGATTCCCATTTTGCATCTGTTGATTTAAGTGGATTTATTAATCCCAATATGTATATGCCTATATATGGTAAAATGTACATACCTAGAAGTATTGGTGCTTCCTGTCTGGTAGGCCCAATACTTCGAAGCACTGAGCTGTTCTTCTACCTCCATAATTATAGTCACACACTTGGGTTGACCCTGTTCTTTGTATTCTTGTATCTGTTTGTGCTAGTTGTATGTAGCCCGGTTTCGCTTTGACAGAAAGATACAGTTCAGTTACTATACTCTTGTCCATACACGAGCGTTGCACGCCAGAGTCTACTAGTGCATTGTATGTGTTCCCGTTGATTTGTATGTCAATGTGTAACTGTTGGTCTCATGGTGCGGGAAGCAAGGTTAAAGGTTGGTAATTTATATCATTTGCATTTATTGACAACGTTTCTTCATCTGTATTACATTAAGCCTGTCAGCCAGGTCAATCACGTTTGCTCTGCCCACCAGTTATTTCAAGACTCATCGCCATATGTAATGTCTTCTACCTTTCCAGAGGTGATGTACAGTCTTGCTAGTTGCACATCGTTCTTGACACGCTCCTCAGCATGCTTGGTCTGATTCGATGCCTTCATGGGACATAGACTTGAAACGATGTGGGGCTGCTGTCACCTTACAATAAGAACATGAACGTTCTTCGCGCGCCCCTTCCTTCTCATGGGGTTGCCCTATTGTTTTGGTTTGTTTCGGTGCGTCATTGTCTGGCTTGTGTGACGTTTGCTCGTAGTGATTGCGACGTTTTGAGACTGGCTATGTGTGGCTGCCTGCGAGTTGTATCTCTTGCGCTCGCTGTACTACCGATCTGCCTATACTTTGGCTGCTGCTCTTATGGTTGCTTCAGTAAGAGAGTGAAAAACAATGTGTTTCATATCGGATAAGTGACCTTTACTTCCATCAGACAGTTTGTCTGCTTTGATGATGGCGTTTATTTTCTCCTGTTGTCCGTAGTACGTAAGTGCCTAGTATCTTATAACCTTGAGGAATTGTGTGTGTATAGGCTTTTTGTCTGAGTTGCGGTAACGCTCCTCTAACACTTGCATAGTTCTATACAATCGCTCTGTACACACCTCTATGTTCAATGTCTTATTAATACATGTCGTTGAGAAAATTATCTAACAGATAGTCTTCTGGATGGTGTCCGAGTCTGTCAATAATGATCCTACTGAATTCTTCAGGGTTCTTGTAGTGCTTGGTCATCTGTGTTTCAGAGTCTCGTAACTCGTTGAGTGCCCTCTTGGTCTTCTCCGTTGGATCTGTGGGATCTAATAAGTATCTCACTAGTGCTGAATACTGACATAGTGTCATAGACCTGGCTAGAAATAAGTCTCTGTATTGCGCAGTAAACTCTGTAATATCTTCCACAATTTTCGAAATAACTGAATCTGAGTAACTTCGGAAATTCTGAGGTTTTAGTAGTTTGGAAAGTGCAGGTTCATTGATCCTATCGCATAAGCGTCACTAATGTACTGACTGATTTGAATTAGTTCATCCTCTTCATCGTCACCACACTCATTGATAGCAAAATTGCATCTTCTTATGAGTTCTGCATCGACAATTGGCATACGTCATTCTGGCTGTTAATCGTGAATTCCTATTCTCATCTTGTGTAGACTCACGATTGACACAGGTGTTGTTTGCTTCAATTTGGCTACAAACCTACTCACCCGGACGTAGTTGCCTTGACAGATGCTTTTGTCTATTTCTAGACGCATTGCTGAAGTTGTCTTGTATGGGTACCCCGCTAGGTGGTTTTTGACCTGAGCCAACACCTGTGCTGGGCCTCTCTGCTGAGCTATCACCCGCACCATCTGCGCCAGCACCACCTCCTTCACCATTATACACTCATGCTCTGGTAGCCGTCGGCATCTTGAGTTGTGCGTGTTGGTGCGTGTGTATCACTGGTGGTTGTTTATAAAGACTTGTGATATATTTACTGCGAATGAGCGCTTCACCTTCCTTGTCTTTGCTGAAAACTTGTGTAAAAAATAAATAAAGTATCAATTCATTTCATTTACTTTTATTGTGGTCTCGCTTTGCTGCGCTTCCGTGGGAAGTGTTCACCGTTCTGTGTTGTGCGGTATCTTAGTACGTTCCTTTGTAGAAATACGGCCTCCGGTCAGTCTAAGATATCAAGATCAAATGAGATAACACATTGGTTTTTATTTGTATTTAAAATAATTTATACAAGTTCTTTTTCCAATATTTCCAAAGTGTTCTAAATTCATTATAATGGCTCCAATAGCCTGAGTATTTGGTATGACTCATTTACTTGGACCTATTTGAGACGATAGTAGATGTAGGATATTATAAACTAATTTTTATAATCTCTGAACTACTTACAGGTTTTGGTCTTCCCCGCCAATCTCCAAAATCCAATAAGTCTTTTTCCTTTTTTTAAACTTTTCTTAAGATGTAACTTTATTTATATTAGCTAATGTACTAAATTGACTTACGTTCTTATGTCTATGTACAAATTAGACATGTGGTCATGAACACTTAGTACTTCTAGTGAAAATTATTCAATAAAGAACAGCTAGAGGTACGTCCTGTGTGAGAGAGGATATTAAGGCTCGTACCAAGAGGCAGTCCCGATCATCCTTACACAAGCTACCACTGCTAAATCCTAACTGACTTAAATTGTATCTTAGTTTATATAACATAGTTTAAAACATAGAAATATCCATCGAAGTTTACACCTTCCTGTAATTGTGAAATGTGAAAGATGTTATATAAACTAAGATACAATTTAAGTCAGTTAGGATTTAGCAGTGGTAGCTTGTGTAAGAATAATCGGGACTGCCTCTTGGTAAGAGCCTTAATATCCTCGATCACACAGGACGTACCTCTAGCTGTTTTTTATTGAATAATCACGTGTAGATTTATGTTACTTGTGCATATTTCTTCATATGTACTACTGTTATGTCCACGTCATAACAAGTGAGGATGTTTGGTCTTGTACCAAAATGTGGTTGTGTATAGACTAGCGTCAAATTACTTTGAAGCTACTGGGCCTCTGTACTGTGACTATGTACCAGCTGAAGTATAATATCCCTGTATCTATGCTTCATCTGAGGTAATATATTCGTGTATACATACTGGTATTTATTATGCTCAATCCTCACTTGTAAATGTGATGTTTGTTTTTAGTTTATTGTAGCATGCTTTATCATCTGATTGAATTTGCATGTTATTCCATTTTATTGACTAGTTTCTATAAGATGCTTGTGTCACGGTGGTGTGATCGTTTTTTTATTGGTTCTGTTGTTGTATGTGCCTGTCAATCCTTTATTGGATGTTTGGTTGTGAGAAGTGCCTTCTGTGTAAAATCTGATTGATTCTGAGGCAGTGCTGTGAAAATTAATTATTGTGTTGGGCAGTTGTATGTGTCTTTGGTGGAACACCACTGTTATTTATGTTTTGCTTTGATTTTTACTTGATTACTCCTTACAACACTTTATATCTTCTGCTGTCGTTCGAAATGGCTTCCTTGTCTTTCAGATTGACTACTTGGCTCTTCTAAATCCTATGCGAGATGTCTCCTTGTTATGTGTTTGTATTATCTTCTATGATGATTCTGTGTTATCTTGACTGTGTGTTGGTCGTGTCTCTCTTTTGTGTCTATGAGCTTTGTATTTCCCGACCCCTTATGAGATCTTAGACGACTTATGTATGTTGTAATGCTATGCCTATTAAATGTCTGATCTGTCACGGTTTGTGGTTTCTCTGTGACTTTTTAGCTTTATTCACCTTTCTTTCTATACATATGTAATTGATGGCTCGTATAGACGCTTAAATTTCCTTGTTCCTCCTGCCTTTTTGCAAGATTCACGATTTAATCTCGGGTGTTCTGCTGCATTTCTTGTCTGACATTAATTTTAAGACTTCCGTGGGCCTCACTGTGTTGTCATGCGCGTGCTCGTTTTAATAAGGTAAACCTATTGTTCACGTCTGTACATCGATTCAGTGGAATCCTCTATCGTGCGGGTGTGCATGCATTAGATTTGAAAATATGATGTGTGCCTTACCCTCTGGTTAAGTGTGTTCTCTCATGTTGTATTTTATTCAAATCGTGCTCCCCTGGGTCGCTTATGTTAAATGTCTTGTGGAATTGAAAGCCTTCTTCTAGCACATAGTGATTTCAAATGCTTTCGACCTCACTGTGATTTTAAATGTTCTCGAATACGCAAGTTCTTCTTACTTAATATGTCGAATAGAAGATATTCTCGGGGTTGTCGTGCAGGTCTTTGACTGTGCACGTTAACCCTATGTTCTTATGTTACGGTATGTTGTTGGTATATTAGACCAGGTGTGACTTCTTACTAAGTATACAACTAGTATGTTTTAGTGCTGAGTGGTGTGGGTTTTTGGTGTTGATTGACACTTTCCCAATTTTTCTTTCCCAACATTGACAAAAAAATTTACTGATAGTTTCACAAATTTACATTGTTTCAGCTTTTCCTTTATCGGGTCCGGTAAAATCGTCAGAAGTGAGCGTAGAGTCGATTCGGTATCTTCCATAGTCTTGATTTTCTTTGTCTGTAGTTCCTCCTTAGTCGACATCACAGTAGTTTTCAATGCCATTAATTCTGAGGCGTGTGATTCTTCTCGTTCTGCTTGTTCCTGTTCTTGTAGTCTATCTCGTTCAGCTTGTTCTTGCTCCCGTAGTATATCTCGCTCAGTTTTCCTTGCTCGATTAGAATTTGAAGCTATTGTTCGTGTTTCAGACCCATAGCTTCCAGGATAGCGGTGAATTCGGACTGTTCGCCTGTAGTACCGTCATTCAAACGCTTAGTCGTTGGGTTTTCAGTTGAATCTTCTGATGTCCCAGAATGTTTCCCTAAGTTATTAGTATCAGTTGTTGTCGTGTTAGTAGTAGTTTCGTCCGCTGGTACCGACATCGTGTAGTTTGTTTCTTCTTTCTGGGGCCTCTGGGGTTGTATCGGAGAAGTGATGTCTCACACTGAACCTTGTAGTCCTTATATATTCGGCCGGGGTCTCATTTTTGGTTTTTGGTCCGGCTTGTAGGACTGGGTCTTGTGTTCGGATTATTTCTAGAAACCCCCAAAGACTTGTCCGGACTTTTAAATAGATACATTTTAAAAACACTGTTTTTCATTGTAAAAAAATTACTGTGACAGGTAGTAATATTTTTACCCTCTATAAGAACACTCCCCGTAGTGGCTTACTTCCACCACAGGGGATAATTACCTGGTGCTAATTCTTCCACTTCTTGTGCCCGTAGGGTGCCTCTTTCCCATTCTGGTTCTTGTATGCTGCGGTTGTCGGTCGAGTCTTGTGTTTACATGCCCAGTCTCACACAGTGTTCTTCCGTTCGTGTTCCTTTACCCATCATGGGAGTCTCCGGGGAAAAATTGCATCGTCCTGCAGGACCTGAGGAGAAAAGTCATTTTCGAGATTTTTTGGGTTGTTTTGGATTTATTATTATTATTAATTGGGGGCAAGAGACTTGAAAACCCTTGAATCTTGATTGGAAGGTTTTTTTTCGACAAGGAGAAGGCCCGAGCCCTGAGGCCTGAGCTGCTGACAGCGCGCCTGAACTTTGGAAGCTTTGTGGGAGATGATTTTCTCTAGGGTTGTGACGTCTCTTGAGTTATTATTCTCCATTTCATGTAATGTGGTTAAACATGGGGACATAATGGGAGCATACATAACGAAGACTCGACGCAACAGTTCAATGTAACCTTTGATTATCAATTTTGGTACATATGTCTGCCTCAAAGATAACTAATGATGTGTCGGTAGCTGCGGCTGCCGCCCGCGCTGCCGCAAAAGCAATTGAACAAAAGATGTCACAAGGTACGCAAAAGAAACCGACCGTAATTCGAGATAATTGTCCGGTATAGATTGCTTTCTAGGTATATTTTACTTCCGATACATTTGTAAACTGGGTATATACGTGCTGATAAAACTTAATACATGTTGACGTCTGTATCCAGTTGTATCACCTTCACGACTGACAGATGTCGAACTGGGGATTGCTCTCTGTATAAAATAATAGGCGTGAGAGTAGCTATCTATATATATATATATATATGTACATATATGTATATATATCGTACATACATACATACATGCATACATACATACATACATACATACATACATACATACATACATACATACATACATACATACATACATACATACATACATACATACATACATACATGCCTGCCTGCCTGCCTGCACTCATGCATGCATGCATA
>NW_014038673.1:8024-10488 GCF_001186125.1 Sphaeroforma arctica JP610 | reverse complement strand
GTGAGTGTGTCAATTTGTTAGCTGTGAGTGTGTGAGTGTGCGCTTGTGTGAATGAGTGAGTGAAGTGACAAGCAACTAATACATATAAATATTTTGTATATATGTGTACATAGCCTTCTTCTAAATTGAAACTTTAGAGTTTCAACTTTGAAGGCTATGATATGTATATAAAAATATTTTTTTGATATTAGAAACAAATTTTTGAGCCTTTCGAAAAGTTTTTCGAGCCATATGAGTCATGCATACCAGTGACAGGCATAAGCGGCGTGTGGATTGTGGAACCGGTTCACCGTTCAACTTTAAGGAAGGCGGATTTTTTTTTTAAACATACAAAATAGCATTGCCCTCTAAAAAGTAAAAAGTCTGTTGTACAAATAGTAAGTTACTGGATTTAAAACAATGTTGGTGTTGTAAGTGCCGAACTGTTCGGTAATGTTCCTGGGCGTTTATTTGTAATCTTAGATCGACTCAAAACACAATGTAACGGTGAACTTAGTTTTATTTCCTCGATTGTTGAATAAACGTCCAACTTAGCAGAATGAACTTCTTGAATGAACTAAACCACGTATTTATACTATCTCCGAAAGATTTCCTTGCGAATCCTGCCGCCAATCAAATCGTACATCTTCTCAATTTCGAGCCTACAAGTACATTCAACATATATCGTCATCTGCCAGAACAAGGGGTTCTGAGGATGTTTGAGGCAGGAGGGTTGGGAAGGTGCGTATGAGTGCAGATGAGACACCTGAATTGTGACATGCGGCGGCGGCTAATTATGAAGGACCAGGCCAACCGTTGATCTATAGTTATGCGGAGAGTGAACAGTGTTATGTCGATATGTTTGTTGACCAAGGATTTGGCAGAGCGTCTGGGGCTGGTTGCTCAGTATGATTTGTGTGGAGAGTGGGCTACGGGATTTGATGCTCCGCTTTATGTGGAATACAAGGTGCAACTATTGCTTGAAGCTGGATTGATAGAGAGGGTGCAAGATACGGATTGACTTACAGTGCCAAAACTTGTGCCTAAAGTACCGGGTAGTAATTCCAGTTATGAGGAACCCAAGGATTGGAAGATGTGTAAAAATTATATGCGTACGAATTATCAGCTAAATTCGGGTACATATCCGATACCAACAGATGATGAATTTCTGGCAACAGTTAAGGGGCACAAGTGGGGAACCAATGTGGACGCTAGAAATGGGTTTGGGCAGTTAATGATATAGCCTGGTAGTCGAGGGGTTACTGCATTTTTGACGCCCTGGGCAGAGAGATTCCAATTAACTGGAATGCCGTTTGGTTTGAAGGAAGCATCTTTGTGATCCAACAACTAATGGATGAGACATTGGAGTGAATTAAAAGAATTGAGACGTACATTGATGATACCGCGATAGGTTCGGTTGATTCAGCTGAGCATTGGGATGGTATTGTGGAGATGACCAGGATATTTGAGGCGAAAGGGATACATTTGCGGATGTCAAAATGTAATTTTGCGTAATTATATAGTCGTGATGGGTCGAGAGGTTACAGATAAGGGTTCGATGATGAGTGAAGTAAAGATTCAGGCGTTATTAGATATGCCCAGGCCCAAACCAAGGCCGAAGTCAGGTCGTGGTATCAGTGCTTTGGATGGTGGGCGAGATACGTTCCGAATTTATCAAATGTGTTGGCTCCGATTAACTAAGAAGAAGGTACGGTTCTAGTGGGGTCCTGAGCAGGAGAAGGCGTTTCAGTCGGCTCGGAGATTTTGTAGGTGAAGACAGTTTTGGTAGAACCTAGACAAGAAGAGAAACTCAGGTTGCAGACAGATGCATTGGATTCGGGTAAAGGTGCTTGTTTATGTGTGGGAAGAGTTGATGAATGGCTTCCTGTGGGCTTTGTGAGTTCCTAGATAAATTTCTAGAGAATTAATAACGCTAGCATATAGGTTTTTAAAGTTCGCGGGTTTAATTTGGAAATCGTACGATGTGCTTATAGTAGAAATGTATCATCCGCCTATAATTAATGTGGTTTAGCAGATAGATTTTACGTCGGATCCAGTGGGTAAGAGACGCTACAGGAATGTCATGTATGTACGATCGTTTGATATGAATCTACAATGCCTGGAAGGGCTAAAGACCAAAGTTGCGGATGGAGGTTTTAGGGGTTTACGTGGCGGATTGATCCTATTATGGTGCCAGTGTCGGTAGAGGGTATTAATTTGCTGCATGTGCAAAAATTGGTCTGCCAAAAATTGATATTTTTCATTCGATAAATTCTGCAAAAGTGTGAAAGACAAGAGGGTCCGGCTGGCGGTGGTTAATGTAAACTTCGATGGAAATTACCTTTAGAAGTACCCTTAGCCATAGTATTTGCTGGATAGTAGATCGATGTTAGACAGTCTAGAAGCAGTACACTACTGTAACTACTAAATAACTGAAAAATATGTAAACTTCGATGGAAATTACTAGGTTTCAAACGATATTAAA
>NW_014038673.1:0-4895 GCF_001186125.1 Sphaeroforma arctica JP610 | reverse complement strand
ATATATTATGTACATATTATGTACATAGAATTATCCATATGCGAGTAAATTGATCTTCATTTTCTCGTCATTATCGGCGGAGAAAATCCACGATTTCTGTACTCTTGTCGATTATATAACTCATAGCTACACAGGGCAAATATCTTATCGTAGCTGTTTTTGTTCAATGAACGAACGTTATTATTAAAGTGTAGAGTTGGCACACTAATGGGCTGATATACTGGATTAGTGTGATATTTATTATCGCCAATTTTCTCGAATTACTGAAATGTAATTTAGAAATTTATTTCGGCATAATGAGTACATGCACAAATCGGTTTGCTTTAATCTTTGTAAAGTAGAGAGGGTCTGATTGTACACTGTACAGCATATAGCCTTCGTAGCTGTCCTCTTTGCACATATGTTGTGTTATGCTCGTACACATATGCCTAAATATGTATACACACGTCTTTGGTAGGAATTGCTGCCGATATCTCAACCAGCGAAGGTGCGGCTAAGGCCATAGAAGAAGTGGCTACGTTTGGCGAGATCGATTTCCTAGTCAACAATGTCGGCATCTTCGAGGTGAAAGACTTTGAGGACATCACGGACGACGATTGGGAGAAGTACTTCCAGGTTAATATTATGTCGTGCGTGCTCCTGTGCAGACACTACCTGCCAAAGATGCTGGCCCGGAATTCGGGGCGGATTATTGTGCTTGCGAGTGAGAGTGGGTTCAAGCCTCTGGGCACCATGATCCACTACTCGATGACCAAGGGTAGTCTGATCAATCTCGCGCGTGGTATGGCTGAGACCACAAAGGGTACCAAAGTGACGGTGAATAGTGTACTCCCGGGACTCACAGCCACTGAAGGTCTAACCAATTACTTTGAAAGCATCGCAAAGAAGGACAACGAACCTGTAGACAAAGTGATTAGGGACTACTTCCAGAAAGAAGAACCAGCAAGGTATGGTCCGGGTGGACACGTGCTCGAGTGTGTAAAGTACTATGTCATCAATTTATGCAATCATTTATGCATCTTCTTCATGTAATGCATTTCAAAGCCCGCCATCGCTCTAATTTATACACTTGTCTACTCGTTTTGACATCCGCTTGTGAGAGTGTCGACGTTTTAGGCAGTATTGATTTAGTTTTTGCACACACTCATGTTCCTATATATCTTATTTGTTGCTTGCTTTCCTACCAGTTTGATCCAACGATTGGTGACTACCAAGGAGGTTGGGCCAACCACCGCATTTCTGCACTCACCATTGGCTGGAGCCATCAATGGAAGTTCACAGAGGTGCGAGGGAGGAGTCTACCGCAGTACATGAACGAGATATGTCAAGTGTAATCTGTGACGATAAGAAGAGATAAAATCGACGATTAAATCTCAGAATGTATATTGGGTAAATTTGTATTGACTTCTTGTCTGTCAAAAAAAGAGCGGGGGAAACTTGCAAACAACCTCGTCAGTGTGACTAAATTCTAGACAGGGAGAAGCAAGAAGAAAGAGCAGCTACGTGGTATATATTTTATTTTATCCTAATGTTGATATTTTGTGGCCGAACGTGGAATGGTTATTAATTAGTGGTTTGCGATTTAGACCTTTATCTGACTAGCATGCCCGCCGAAGTTTACGGAGGAGTTGAAGCCCATATTCGACTGCTGGCTCAGGATAGCCTCCTCCTTTTGCCTGGCAGCTTTTCTCCTGCGCATAATCACCACACCAACCACCAGACAGCAACAACAGCAACACAGTAGTAGTAGGATAAGAATTCCACCTACAATTAGTATCGTATCCCCCTGTTCCTCTTGCTGTGCAGCGGTGGCTCCTGCGGCGACACTGGCACCAACAGCGGCAGCTTGAGCTAGATCTTCGGCCGTATAACGTACACCAGCCTCTTTATCCACAGCGACCTCACCGGCATCACGAGTGGACATGCCATCTAGAGCACGACGGCGACGTGCGGATCCATCATCATAATCCACGAGAACGGTGTAGTTCATGGTAATGGCATTTCCGGTACGGTCTGAGGTGGCACAAGCCATTTGAGCGGTGACTTGCAAGGGAATAGAGATGGTCTGACCTATTGGCTCGTAAGTTTGAGTGAACTCTCCTTCTTCAAGCGCCGCAATTTCACCAAGATAATCATCGAATCCAGAGCAGTCACCGTCGGTGGTTCGCTCCGCATATGTGACTTCTGCGTTGTATAGAGCCACGCCACTGGCAGATGTATCTGCTGTGATTTGCCAGTATGACATGCTACCCAGATCGAAGGTATCCTGCTCCACAACATATGCGTCAGAATCGTATACCTTGATGGACAAGTCAAACAGAGCATCTAGCTCAAACTCTTCAATTTCGCAGAAGTTGTTCGTGTCAATGAAGAAAATAACGGTTGCAGGCTCTTCAGCATCCATATTAGGACAAACACCAGGGTCACCGTTATTATCTTCAGCTTGGCAGCCGATAGTAAGCTCATTTAGCGAGTACTCACCAGTCAGATCACAAGCGACAATATCGAACTCAACATTCTGGATGCAATCATCTCCTATAGCCTGTCCAACACACGCCGGTTCAACCGAGTAAGAAGACAGTGCACTCACTTCGGCCTCAAAACTCTCCTCATTTCTACCGACGACACCCATCGCGTTTGTAACAGTGTACGGGGCGGGCAAATGGATTTCAAGACGAATTTTAGAGTGATTCCAGCTGTCATAGTATCCTACATCAACCAAATTGATAGCGGCTTCAATCTCAACGGATTTGTACTTCGCATTAATGGTGGCAGCGACGTTACGAACGGTGTCGATTTGTACCAACAAATTGGTAACAGCATTGCCCTCGCGAGTGACAGGCAACCGCAACTCTTTCTCATCATCAACTTTCTCTACAAATTCGTCCCACTGCGCTTCAACCTGAGCCCGGTATGATGTGAAAGTGGCGAAATTCTCGATAGTAGTTCCACAACCATCTGTTCCACCCAGCTTGTCGAAATCAACACTGAAATCTAACTGAGCTCGACAATTACCTAGAAGCTTGTATACACCACCAGACATCTTGGTTGGGTGGTCCACAGCATAATGGCATTCGGCGAAATAGAAGTCATTTAATTTCCGCTCATTATGCCACACGCCGACGTCTGTCTTCAAGTTGACCTTATTGCTTGCGACGGTAGCGCCCGTAATGTCAATACTAAAGTTCGCCTGTAGAGCATAGGGCTCTGCCAAATCGCACGAGTCTCCTGTAGCAGTGGCGATGCTAAGCCCATCGAGAGTAGAACTATATCCCGCCATATTTCCGAACGCGAACACTATCGAAGAGAGATCGGCCACCTGGAAAATCGTGCCAGGTTCGGCCGTCACATTTAGCTTCTTGTCTAGGATAATGGGCTCAGTGAGGGCATATGGACCAGCAGTCAAAATGATCGTATCGCCATCTTGAGCTGATGCAAACGCTCCTACGTAGTTTGTAGCGTCGGCAGAAATGACCGCACCGTGTGCCGCAAGTGCCAACGAGGCGAAAACAGCTGATACATATTTCATGTTGTAAGCGCGTACTTCCTTTGTACGCTGCAACCTACAATGCGCGAGAATGTTTTGCGAGTCGTATAATATTGAACTAGATATTGAAATATTACATCCATGTAAATTATAGCATATATTTATATCCGAAAGTCGAGTCAAAGAACGTAAAAGTCGTTTTTATCTGTTTTTTTTATATGTTTTTTGATAAAATAATTTTTTTATACATATGCCCAGAAAGTCCGCTCACTCTGACTCTGTTGGTACACGTTACATAGCAAAAAAAATTAGAACCGGCTAATAACTCTGGGGGTGAGAGGGTACCTGAGCTGTCCTGAGGCCTCAGGCTCTGAGTGTGGGCAGAGGCGCGGCTGGCGGAGCCGCAGCGGCTGCTCAGCCCTCAGGGCTCAGGCTATGTTGACCTCAATATCTTTTCAATTGGCAGTTGAGAGTATACATTTATTTGACGTAAACGTCTTAAAGTGTTGAAATTTAAACGTTATAATTTACAACTGAAAAGTTGGGTAAGGTTCTGACTTACTATGAACAACATTACGACTATATGATCGAATTGATATAATATATTGACCTCAGAATCCAAGTATTTCACCTCAAATCCAAGGTAACCGTTGAAAGTAAACAAAATATCGATATACGTATAAATACAGCGTATTGGAGGATTGAGGATTAGTGAATGGTTTTATCAATTTACCGTATGTTTGATTTTTTTTATAGAAAATGTATTATAATAAAACATTTGGCATTCCGCAATTTTTATATACACCAGGTATTTACTATTTTTTTAACTGATTCCAGTCGCGTTTTTGTTCTATTTCAGTCTTTTCAGAATCAGAAGGCTATGCAGATTGTAGGCCTGGTATGGCGTTCAATTTAGTATATAAAAACAAATCAGGCATAACATTCCACGGTATGGCGCTTGAGTCATGACTGACTAAACTCTAATGTCTATGTAATGTACCTTGAATTTATTTAAAAACAATAACAGACCATAATTTTTATTTATGTAAAAAAGTCCGCAAGCCGCCCTGCCCAGCCCCGCCCATAAGTGCATTTGTTTCAGAAACAAATACAAATAAAGTATAGCCCCGTTCTACAGTAATCTACATTGCTCTTTTGACTCTATTCCAATAAAAATGCACATCTTGTCAACTGCACATGAGAATAGAATATCTCAGAGACCAGAGATGCCAGAGTACTCAAACTAGTCGAACAGTCCAAGAGTCGAAGAGGCGAAGAAATTTGAATTTGAAACAGTAATCATAATCCAAAAGTTTCAATTGGATGACAAAGAAAATAGATTTTAAAATTGCCCAACTGTCACTTTGTAAAATATTCAGTTTGTATGTAGCACATCTACAAAATTGAC
>NW_014038674.1:4114-10502 GCF_001186125.1 Sphaeroforma arctica JP610 | reverse complement strand
GTCTACTTCCCTATCTAAATGTATTGGCTCGCATTGTATCATGCTTATTAATGTATTGAGCCATGGATCTTTACTCCGTAATGGGCAACACAACGTGATGGTAGCTTTGTGTATATGAACATAATTTAGTAGTTGGGCAATTAACTGCCATGGTGGATTAGCCCACGCATTATGTTCGGAGAGGTCTAGATGAAAGGCATCTCCTAAAGGATGATTTAAAGTCCTGGAATTCTTAAGTTGTGCATTATGATGTGCAGCAAACATGTCAACTGTATGTGGCCCAAATATTTTTTGAGCCAGTTCAAACCATCTGGGGTTACATTTCCAATCAGTGGCTAGTAACTCACGTACGGATTTATTAAAGTCCGGTACAAAGCGTAATAACATATCCAATAAATGATTTTGTATCCCTGGTAGATGTTTGATATCAAAATGAAACTTTGATAGTGTATCATGCCATCGGCTCGGTAATTGAGAGTCTGGCTTCATTTCCTTCATATATTGAAGGGACTTCTGATCACACATCAGCGTAAAAGCTGTTCCGTATAAGTAATCGCGGAAGTGTCTTAAAGCTGCTACTATGGCCAGTAGCTCTTGCTTTACAGTTGGATACTTCAACTATGATGCATTCATTGCTCGGCTAAAGAATTGTATATACCTAGGTCTATTATCTATAACCTGGTATAGTACACCTCCGAGTGCTAAGTCTGATGCGTCCGTTGCTATTTCAAAAGACACGCCATCGACTGGTCCTTGTACAGCAGGGGCTTGTTGGACTGCGTGCTTGAGCGCTTTAAATGCGTCATTACACTCTTTAGTCCACAAGTCTCCTAGTTTGCCTTTATGACATCTTCAGTGTCCAAAAGAGTTTAAGATAATAGCCAAGTGTGGTACTCCATCTGAAAAGAAGTTTACAAACCCACACATGCTGTTCACATCTCTTCCTGTAGTTCGTGTTCGCCAATCTAACAGGTGTTCTACCTTACCGGGTCAATTTTTATACCTTCCCCAAGTATACGGTAGCCTAAGAGCTGTATTTCGCTCATGGCGAAGTGACATTTCTTCTCGTTAATCTTAAAGTTTTGTTCGTTGAGTCTCTGAAGGACTCGCCTGACTAATGCGGCATGTTCGCCCTTAGTCTTAGAAAAGATGACTATGTCATCTATATAGACTTGCACGTTAGGCATGTCTGCAAACATTTCCTCCAGTACTTGTTGGAAGAATGCTGGTAAGGAGTACGACCCGAAAGGTGCACCTCTGAACCTGTATTGTTCACCTTTCCAGGTAAAACTAAAGTACTTACGACGGGGTTCATAAATTTGCATTTGATGATACCCCTGAGTAAGGTCTATAGTTGTAAATACTGTAGCACCTTCCATCCTTCGCAGTAACTCGTTTATACGAGGGAGATAGAAACTATGAGTCGGCAATAACTTATTTATTGGACTCATATCTAGACATACTCTGACTTTCTTAAATGTTCCGTCAGAGTTGTGTTGATCAACTGTTAATAATGCTAAATTAACTGGCGTTTTTTGGTAATTGATTTCGATTACCCCATCGGATAATCATTTTTTAGCTTGTTCTTCAACTACAGCTTTGTGTCTCCAAGAAACATAGTTTCTTGAAGGGCATTTGAGCCTAGTAAAGTCTACCTTGGTTAAGTCAAGGCTGACATATCCGTCGTTAAAACGTAAATTTGCCCAATCTGTGATCTTTATCTTCTTACTTTTTAGAATCAGATCCATGATTTTGTCCGCAAAGTCAGGTACTAATGCCTTGACTGTGTCTGACGGGGGCTTATATAGTTTCAGACAGTTTTCGTCTGATTGATCCTTTAATGGATCTATGTTATTTGGTAAACCAGTTACGGTTATACCTAGAGTAAGTAAGTCACTCATTTCGACTATTAAGTCGTACTTCTGTGACATCTTAAATATCACAGCTTGGGTAGTGATATTTCTATCATCGGCCAGGGAGATTTTAACATCTGTGGCCATGATATCACACTTAGAAGTTTTATCATCTGCTAAGATTAGGTGAGTAGTTTGAGTGCGCCTTTTCTGAACCAGGATCAATCAATGCAAGGACTACTTTCCATTGCAATATACAGGTATTGTTACACGCTCGTCTAAAGGGTCGTTATATTTCCTTTGTAACGATTGTGCCTGGTAGTACTTTCACTCCAACTTAATGTCGGGCTTTTTGTCAAGGCGTGATAGCCATCTTAGTAAGAAAGTGTGTACAAGTGGGTGCATGTCTGCCATTCGAATAACCGTTAGGGGTCAATTGATACCTGTCATATCCACACTGTGCGTCGGCACATTTCTTAATCTCCTTAAATGAAGGTTCCTTGTTCTTCGCCTCCGCGCGTGCCCGTTTATTGGGTCGCGTTGATTGAGTGGAGTCACGAGCACGTGTCTGGTTAGGACGCATCTGATGAGGTTTATCAACTGACGTCTGGCGTGAGAGGTATCCTTGATCGGCGTGCTCGCGCGGTTTCTTATTTACCGCCTTTCCCTTCGACGGTGTGCGGGGAAAAGAGTGGATACAGTATCATAAAACTGTTCCCACGTAAGTCGGGATAGATGAAACTTTGTTTCATGTCCCTTGTCTCGAGCCTCAGTAGCGTATTTACGTCGCAACTCGGTGTACAGACTTTCACGGTCGTTGTTCCCTATGTTCTTACAGAAAACATGCATAACCAGGAACTCGTACCATCGCTGCGCCTTGTCCTTTGTTATATCTGGACGTTTAAGGTCAGCATCAAGTTTCAGAATATAACTCTGAATAGGAGTATTCTCAACTGGTTTAGTTAAGATTGAACTCAGTCCTGGACTTCGCATGTCCTTGCTTAATAAGGACGTAACCAACCAACACACAGCTGGCCAGTCACGACAAGTGTCTAACGTGTCGAGGTCATGGTTGTTTATAAACTCGACCTGTCCCTTGTACTTCTGGCTATCCCTGTGGCTTCGCCCACGTTGGGCCTGAAGTAGCTGATCGATGCGCTTCTGCTTGATCGCAATCATATTAGCAAAATATGATACGTCATCAGCACGGTGCTCGTCATGGGCGATTTCCATTTTAATGGTGTAATCGTCGACCAATTTATAAGTTCGGTCACCTCGTCAGAGTGAAAATCCTCTGCGGGCTGGTGTAATTCTGTGCGATCGAAGCGATTAAATTCGACATCATTAACACGTTTACGGGGGTGTTTATTACCCCTTGTAAAGTCCATGGTCGAGGCCTTTCGGTGCTCTGTTCCTCGGATAGTAGTTGGTATTATAATCTTGGGTGATTTATGCGTCTGGATAACATACCCATTCTTAACTGGTTTCCGACGATTGTCATCCCAGTTGGGTAAAGGTGGCGGAGTATTTTTATCTGCCTCTGGGTCTATAATACCCTCAAGGACGGGCGACTCGTGGCCGGGTGTTAGAACAGGCGAGTAATTAGCCTGAAGTTCTGGTGGTAGTACCTCGTAAGGTATAAATACGCTGAGCACACCTGGCTCATCTGCCACAGGTGTAGCGCTCAGGCCTTTTCGCTTTTCGGGCGTAATTGCCTGTCGATGTTCTGTCCACTGCTGCAGGGCTTCAGCAATGCTCGGAGAAACATGCTCGCGTGAGTGCTGCGTATGTTTTCCTGACCTATACATTTGATCTACATGTTCAACAATCATGTCTTTCTTAAGGGTGGCTAACTGATTCTTAAGATCGGTGTTTTCAGTAATTATCTTACTTATGCGCGTTGGCTCAGTGGACTCGGAAGTATATTCGGGTTTGCCACTTGAGCTTGCCTTCTCTTCTGGTTCCGGTATAGGTACCTTCTGAGATTCGTCTTTGTCCCCTATAATTGGTAACTTTTCTTTCTGAATTTCGTCAGAAGAATTGGTTGGGGCGTCTTGAGACGTGTCCCGTACAATCATGCACACAACAACCCCTCCAGCACCCGCCATGGAAGACAAAATAAATGATTCATTGCAAATACATATACAAGGGTTTTAGCGTAGCACAAACTTAAATGCGATCGTCGGATCAACTGGAAGTACTGGTGCCGAAGGTACAGAGAGTGTCTCTACCACCGGTGTCATTTTGAATTTTGAAGGTGAGCTAGAAATTGTATTTTTGGATGGTCGAACAACCAACCTAAGAACGGCTGTTGGAGCCGATGGGGAGACAGGACCAGCCGGTATTTCTGGTGTATCTGTCCAAAATGTTGCGCTAGACGGGGACGGAGATTTAATTGTTACACTGGACGATGATATTACCCGTCACGCAGGATCGGCTGTTGGACCAACTGGCGCAACAGGCCCCGGGTACAAACACGGATGGCGAGCTAGTGCTCATCGATGAAGAGGGTGTGCTACAGAATGTGGGACAGGTCAAACCACAGGAAATTATTAACGCTGAGGTTAGCCAGGTAGACTTCCACTTACGCCTGTACTTTGACGATGAGGCGGTTATCGACGCCGGGTCAGTACTGCCACTTGGGACAGAGTTTTCTGACTACTTGTACTGGGATCCGTCTGCGGGACAACCCTAAATTAATTATTCAAGTAGCAAAAAAAATCTATAAAATCTGCCTTATTCTCTATATTTTCAAAATTAATTCGATCAGACAAAACTCGTTTTGCAGTAAAAAAAAAAGGACGATTCTATTTTTCAAAATGATAGTTTCTCGGGAAGCCTACTTTGACTATGTGGCGCATCGCGTTAAACTCTTTGGAAAGCAAGCACATCACCGACCAGACGTCGGCAATCATGAATCTCTTACACGCCTTCGAGCACTTGGCACAAATACATCCTCAACAAAGGTGTTTACCCCAAGACTCCCTCCTGTCGTCAGCATAACTGGCCCGGAAACATAATCACCGCGCTACAGTTATGCAGCGAGGGGGTAAACGGGCTTCTGAAATTTCAGCTCTTAGAGCAGCACAACACTACTCGAATGCTGACTCGCGTATGCTGGACTTTGAGTGTCGCCGTACAGAGCGAGATCCTCAAACATCGAAGCCGTCGCATAGTTTTCGTTTGATTAGGCTCAGGCGATGCTAACACATCGTCTTTCAAACTCTTTGATTTTGTTTAGCATGCTATCCATTAGTTTTGATACAGTCGGGTCGTGAAAAAAATGCATCGTTACCAATAGAGTCAGCGAACCCAACAAGGCTATCTAAACTCGTGCGTGTTGAGAAATACGCTTCGTCACAGTTGTACTCATTTTTTGGTTCGCACGCACTAACACGCATGGTCCACATAAGGTACAGGTATCGCATACACTTGACGGCGTCCACAGCGGTTTTAAATTCGCGGGATTCGGGAAATTCATTGTTATACACATTATCCAGCTTGTTGTAAGAGTTATTTCTCTCATATACCCACGTCGCACAAACACGATTACAACACCTTGTACACGATGTTCTTGGTTGGGAAGGCCTGCGCGTGCATATTCGGATGATTAGCCGTGTTTGTGAGCCACGTCAGTGCTACATCCGCCGCCTGAGACTCTAGCGCTGCTGCAGCAGCCGGAACGCACTGTCGTCATCTCTGCGAGCTGGATATTAGATTTTTTTTGTTTGTTTGAAATTACTAGCGCTCCAGGGGGCGAATGCTCGGTCTTAGTGGCAGTCAATGAGATGTTTAAGCTGCTGGCGGTGTCGGCGTTTACACCGACGATGAAGACTGCACGTGGCGCAATCAGGTTCGTAAGGGAGCAGATCTTTCCTTGGGGCTTACCTGTGAGGGTAACAGTGGATGATGGAACAGTGTTTGGCAATGTTCTTTTCGTTGAGTTTGGTCAGAATAATGGATTTCAGGTTCACTTTACTTCCGTGGGTCACCATGAGGGAAATGGTAGTGCAGAACGAGCGATTCACACGATATGAGTCATTGACTTATCATGATTGGGTCGAGTGTGTTTATGATGCGGCCCTAGCGTACAATGGTGGTACCCAGATGGGATTCTCAACATTCGTTGCGCATACGGGTAGAATCTATGACGACCCCCAGCGATTGGCTCTTCAGACTAAACTAGAAGAAATGCAAATGACGGATGTGCTGGGTTGTCTGCAGTAATACGGGACCGCGTTGTTACCCGCCTGGATGAGCGGAGATGAATAACGCAAAAATGTGATGCAGACAAAGCACGCATAGATTCACCGCGCATTACGATGGGCACACAAGAAAGGTTTTGGAAAGACATTGGTCATCATAAGTTGAGGGCTAAATGATTTGCACCAGCGGTGGTTGTCGGGCATGAAGGTTCAGTTGTACATTTAATCAAGTACAAGAACAAGACGCTCAAACTAAATCGGACGTATATTGATTACTTTTATGATGAACGACTCTCAGGGGATGTGGCTATGGATAAATAACGGCATATG
>NW_014038674.1:0-2084 GCF_001186125.1 Sphaeroforma arctica JP610 | reverse complement strand
CTACACTTACCAGATATGGATTTTCGGCAGTCCCCCTTTTCTCTGCTACCGGTATCGGTGCGTGGTCAAGTATCAGGTGTATTCTCAACATCATCTGCAGCGGTGGGGTGGCTGAAGCGTTCATCATCTGTATTCAAGAGATACCAGGCATTAGTGGATCAACCACCAGCGGATATACCAGATTCTCTGGTGTTGATAAGGATTCCCTCATATTGAATGACCGGAATGGGTTAGATGACTCCTTGGTGGAGTACTTAAAGACGACTGGTATATCGCCAACAGAGTTGCGTGCATGTATCCATTTTGGTATGGATCATCGTGAGCGGGTGCGAATGTTGACTAAATGGGAAGTTACAAATGCGCAATTCCCTTTGGATGAGGACTACGTGTAGTACGATAAGGCTGTATCTTGAACAGGCAGGACTGCTTCTCTTGTATGTTATGAACAGTTAAGTTTACGCGATAGGCACACACGGGGTAAGCAGTGTCTTAACCGTGCATGGGTGGCCATCAGCACATATGGTGTGTGTAGTTACGCCGATTGTTATATTAAAATCTACTTAGACTTTGTCACTTGTGTTTTCATACCTTGTTCTTGTGGTGTGACGCGCAGTTCCTGCGAAGCTGCCCTTGGGCTATGTACTGTCGGATCTGGGCTATAATTCGTGCTTGTTGGATACTTGTTGCTCGAGGTATGTTGAATTGCCCTACTGAGGCATCACATCCGCTGTCATAATCGTTCTCCTCAATATAGCTGTCGTCACTGTCGCTCAAGAGGGCAGGTCTGTGTAGGGATAATATTATTTATTTCAAAAATGGCAAGTATATATGATACAATGTATGAACGTATGGTATGGCTCTCATAGTCGCTGTAGTGGTTCAGGAAAGATTGATGGGAAGAAGTGGTCAGTAAATTCTGTACTGTCATCACTGTCATTAGTGACGTGCGTGGCCTTTTGTTTTTAAAAACCCCCCCCCAAAAAAGATGGCCCTCTGGATTATTCATACTTTAGGGTCGCGAGCAGAAATCGGGTGTCGTATCGGAAATAAACAGTAAAATTTAAAATTTAGCAGTGACCCAAATATTTAGTGGCAAATCCAGAGGCCCGCCATGACAAAAAACAGTTTAAGAAAAAAAAAACAAGAGGGCAATCGATGAGTCATTCTGGTATGCATATGATATGTATGTATGAATTTATAAACATTTTCTTCAAGAAAAAGTAAGCCTAAAATCTGCCGGGCTCGCCCCCAAATTCAAAACACAGGCCCCGAGGTCCCCCCGATCGGCGATCGGTGATGATGACACCATCAGATGATCCGAGCCAGGCAACACTCATCAGCCATCAATCAGGTCTTGTGGTAAAAGTTGAATCCCCTCTCTTTAAAAAAATTATTTAATCAAATGCACGGGATGTTGTAATAAGCTTTCATGAAGCATGAACTTCTCTCACCCTGTACACCTCTGCAAGCTTACATCGTAGATGTACATCTGTAGTATGATTTGGAATACAGCAACTGCAGCCATAGTTGGCTCTCTTCTATCACGTACGGTAGTTCAGGCGCGAGCCGACACAACGCCTTTGTCCCTTTGTTCACCTAGGCAGAGCGATGGCACAGCCGTAATTGACAGTTTTGGGATGAAGTATGACCTCTCTCCCTTAAAAAAAGAGGGTGCGGATCCTCCCTGGGAAGCTAGAGATCAGAGGGAGGACAATAAATCTAAGTACTTAGTGAATGTCTGCGAATTTATTGAGACAATCAGCTCGGCGAGAGTCAGGAACGCTGCAGTATGGCAGACTGGTGCTGATGGTTCCGGAGAGGTATGTATATAGTGACACTGATGCGGGATCTCCTATTTTGCATGGCAAATTAGTTTACGCATATATACGTCGGTAATTTTTCTTATCGCTTAAAGATCAATCACCGCGTGGGAAGCACCAAACCTGACAGCTGTCTGTAGGATGTAGCTTATGACTGAAAGCAGACATGCCCATAGATATACAATATTGGCGGAAAATTATAATATTTACACATTGCTTCTAACTATGTTGTAGTTTCAGTCAAATAAGCGTGTAATATATATA
>NW_014038675.1:0-10508 GCF_001186125.1 Sphaeroforma arctica JP610 | reverse complement strand
GTGTGTGTGTGTGTGTGTGTGTGTTGTTGTTGTGTGTGTGTGTGTGTGTGTGTGTGTGTGTGTGTGTGTGTGTGTGTGTGTGTGTGTGTGTGTGTGCTGTACTGCTTGTCGCATGTAACTTGCACCCATCAAGTGCTGAGATCTCAAACTTATATCAGTTCACCATAACATTGTGCAAATTCCACTCGAAGGATGGATAGAAGCAGCAACTGCCATATAATTGGTTTCGGTGTCTAATGAAGTCCTCCAATGAAGTCAATAGCGTACATCCGCTATACCCAGACAGGCAAGCTACGTTTCAATACTTACCTTCACCCAACTGAGACAGAGCCCAGATCCAGATACGATGGGTAGTAGACAACAACCCAGAGTCAACTATTCGTAGAGCTATGGTACACCAGAGTCAAATATTCGTAGAGCTATGGTACACCATGTAATTTAGGACTGTCTAGACTGATTGTTCGCCTGCCCGGTGTGCAAGTTAAATGTTGGCTTTATATACACAGGCTCTCTGTGTAGTAATTATTTATTTTGAATCAAGTTTCGTTGATCTTGGTTGAGGTCATCAATGAAACGAGGATAAATATGAATGACGCATATTTTCGTCATGATAAAAAATGCCACAGTTTTCCATTTGACCAAGATGCCCATGATGATGCATACAAGTCTGACCAAGGGCAAGAACGATGCAGCCAGGCTCGGGTTCGATGGCTCATTACTGTGCTATGTGCTTACATTTAGTCGAGTTCTGAACAAAATACACTGGTGCATCATATGTCCCACACCAGAGTATGAACTGACTCGAATGAGGCGGTTACGGTCGCGTGTAATTTTTCCAACGTATACGACGTATATGACACCGGTATTCCAGGTCATGTTGGACGTTACCAGTTGACCGCTATCTGAGTCAAGTAGAGTACAAACATGAATTGAACCAAAATGTTCACCCTCCTTTTCCAGCAACCGCTTTAGTGTGGCCTCTTCAGCCTTCGATAGTTTACTTCCGGCCCGTGTATGTGTTTTATAGTCGGGAATTAATACTGCACAAATAAATATTGTTCCGCTGATGCAAAAAATATATCTATATTTAGAATTTAATTTAGATATGCTTTATATTAACATTAACAATCTTCTTTACAATAATCCAACTGGTGTAGTGGTAACATAGATGATTTCCATTCATCTGCCATGGGTTCGATTCCCGTGTTGGAGAGAATTTTTATGAAGTTGAAGGACGAAAAAATTGAAACTGTTTCTGTGGCTGGTCAGATGATCGACAAGTAATTCCAAATTAATTTCACGAAATTTATTTTTAAAAACTGATTCTCTCTCTCTCTCTCTCTCTCTTTAATTACCTTCTATTTGAAGCTGATCCTATTGTGTTTTTTGTGTATACAACACAACCATGTTGTTATTTACGTCACTATTTTGTATAGTACCCTTAGCCGCGACAACAAGCCCATCGCCTCGAGAAGTATCCTCTTCCACTTCGAAATGATAGCGTGGGTTTGAAGTTTATTTGAAATTGGACAATCAAAAGTTGACGTCGAATATGTTGGCACCCGTCAAGTACGAATTATAAATTATCAAATACAAGTTTTGAATGGGTCACGGTTAAATACACTTCATCTGTGTGAACATTGCATCCTAATTCATGTAACATTATTAGAGAGAAAAAAATAACCTCCGCGAAATTGACACCGGTTCAGTAGAGTTTTCTCGGCCAGAATCGAACTGACGACCCTCACGGTGTAAACATGATGTGATAACCCCTACACCACGAGAAAGTTAAGATGTGTTAGATTTAAATGTATATATATATCAATTCTAACCTTTTCTCGAAACTAAGATGACAATTCTATAGCACGTGGTAATAGGCCATGCTAAGCGATTGAGTCTCGAAACGCAATGCCGACATAGTCTATATAGGAGTAGTGATCAACAACAACCGACACAGGACGATCGTTTGATATCACAACAATATTCCAATCGTTCGGCTGCCTTATTGAATTTCTACTTCACAGTAGTTGAGAATCTGGGTATCAGTAGAACGCATCGAAACAGCGTGGCTCTCATATAAATAAAATCTATACATAGCAATGATGGTTGTGCGGGTCTAACAATGCACGTCGCACGGTACCTTTGATCGCTAAACTATTGTTACTTATCATTCTGTCGTGCATCGGCTGGAAAATTAACAATATAATTCGCCCACATTCACTACTCTGGTGGGATCGAAGTAATCGGAGTGAATAGCCGTTGTTCAGCTCGTGAGTAGATCATATATATCCTTCGACGCGAATATGTAAACAGAACTCTTAGCATGCATGATAGAACAGTGTATAGCGGCTGATGAAACACTTTGCAAATGACTTCCCATCTTAAACAATGTGAGCAGTATGGGTCAATAATACATTGTGGAAGTTTGACAGTCTGAAATTGCATCAAACTTTCAAAATCATAAAATTACATCACCCTGGGATAAATGTCATAAGATTATATAGGATTAATACTTCAAAAGAAACCTGATCTATTTTCAGCACAGACTTGACATGAAGTCGGCCTACTAGTATAATGTCCGCAAATCTATTTCACCGGTTTTTGCCAGGTGCCAGTGGTCCTCTTTTTAAGCTCTTATTGCTCGTGCCAACGGCCAAGATTCGATCATATTTCAGTAGTAGTCAAGCTTAGTAGTCATGCATATTCATCTCCACTCGCCTCAATGAGTGGCCGAGTACCACACACCCATACCTACTGCTCTGCTATAATCGAATTTCAGTTTATGCACGGTAACAATGTGGGGTTGTATGCTTAGACGTCTAATAAACTCATTTACCAGGAAAAGAAAACACGATCAACCACGCCGTGATCGTGCTCCTCGATTGTATTGATATCTGCGCGAGACTCGAATGCCTGGTTTACAGTTGTTAAAAGTCGATTTCTTATTAATCCTAAGTCGGTAGAATATGTTTGGACTTCTCACTAATGAAAACATTCCGAATCAGGCAATGACGCATTTAATAAATTTAGAAGCCGTACACTGCCCAAACGATTATGATGAGTGAAAAGCACGAAGTGAAGTAGAGATACACAGTAGCTTGTATAAGAATAATACAACTTGAAAGTGGGCCTAGTATGACGTATTTTTTTTAACGTAATTGCTACTCAAGGGCTGTCAACAGCTAGCAGAACAATGAATCTTCAGGCAGTTTTTTTTCTTACAAATTGGATAGGTTAGCGACTGATAGTTGATGTGCGTCGCCCGAAGTACAGGCATGTTGCTATTCCGGCAATATTCACAGCGCTGAGCAGATTTAATCTGATGTTTTGTATACAGTCACCGTTTACTATTACCGGACCGCTAGTATTTTGCCAAACAAACTTCTTTAAGCATACGTGCCTATTGCAAGACTTTAATATATGGCTATCTGGTACATATGCATTCAATCTGTAGAGGATCAGGGAACAGTTAATTCAGTGGTTGTTTACACACTGTACTCAAACTCATTTCAACGTTTAAGAATTGCTCGGACACTATTATTTCCATCATATTTACTGGAGTAGTGCGATATCTAATGGCAAACAGCCACACAACTAACCAGTCAAGTCACGGATACTGGGATCAGCCAAAAGTCATCGAAAAGCCAAAACGCTGTCTAACCAATATTGTAAATGTTTAGCATAGCCTTCTAAAATAGACAAAGGCTATGTTTTAAATATATGTTTTTAAAAAATCAAAACAGTCGCTAACGCAAGCATGAAGTCATCCATACGATGGCTGTAACAATACCATCACTGCTGTATAATTCATCTATCGCGCCTGTTGAAAAAAAAGTTTGTTAAGATTCGGACCAGACATGTTACTTTACACTGGTAATGGTGTCGTGTAATAAATTGGTCTCGTCAAATTGATTATGGTGAAGTCACAAATTTTCACGATACATTTATATTTGCTCAGCCTGTTGATGTTACATCTGTGGCTGGACAATGTGCTATATTCGATAATATAAGTACACAACAATGTTAAAACATATCTACACGTAGAAGCCCTCGCAATGTCCAGATGTCTCAATATTGCGTATTCCTTCGAGTTTCGTCAGCAACATTGCTGCGTGCAGGAATAAACAAAGCCAGACGCCGAGAGTGATAAATATGTAAAGGTACTTATCCAGTCGAACAAAAGCATTTACAACTCTCGGCCTATTTGCGCGACAGATCAATGCATAAGTTTGATGAAAACCTATTCACGGGGAGCAAAATATATACACTTGAGTTGACCTCAGAAAAAAATCTGGACAAAACAAAAGATAGAAATTGTAAAACGTAAGAGACAATGAGGGCGAAAGACTGTTTATTATTGTGGCTAATCTTGAAACGACCTGATCACGGAGATGACGTGAGATTTGTATAATGTGGGACGCGGTCAGGTGAATTTCTAAACTAACAAATACACGGCGAATGTTTTTTGTTTTCACAGTAATCGCCAACGGAATGGCAATCTTTGCTACAAAGGTACAATTCCACGAACTGCTATTCCTTCACATATAACCGTTATTTCGTTTTTGCAATCCTAAACCGTTGAATTTATACGTGCTATTTGTACACCGGATGAAGATAGAGCGACAATGTGGCAAGCGTTATTTCCATGCGGTGCACCTTCATTTGATTAGTGAAAGCCTTGCTAAACATGTGTAGTTTTTACAAACAGGCGGATAATACCATTTATATGTATTCATCGATAGAGGACCGATATTCAAACTGCATTCTTTCCATATTATTGACACTGAAGTGTCTATGTTTTTGAGAAGAGACGCTATCTAGCGGCAAAAGATGACTCCACTCGTCATGGCACCTTGTGGCTATATTCTGTACTCATACTTGGCCTGTGGAGTAGAAAATGTGACACTTTTTTTTTAGCTTCGTCAACCAGCAGCCTTAAAGGGCCCGTCCTTCAAATATCATATTGCAAAGTTTTTGCAATCAGCAAATATACTAAAACACTCCTCAATAGACACTAGAGGCTAGTCCTTGTACACCAACGCTTCATTGATAGCCCAGCGGTCCGAGACGAGCCTTCCTTTTTCTTTTTTGTTAGGCACTATAAAACACGGCGAGTTGGGCGAGTTGTACTCTTGAGTTTGAGCATTGTATATTTTCTTTTTTTTTCTGCAAGTATGCTGCTATTGCTTAAACACATCTTGCTGTATCTTGTATAATGAATACTGCTTTACGTAGATCGAGTCACATCGCCATGCTTGAATTCCAAATCTACCGGATCTACATACATGTATCTATGTTCGTCCGCGCTCTGATTAAAGAAATTTGTGTGTTTAGTGATAAACCTTTCACCTTGTTTGCATTGCTCTATCAAGAGGTCCTACGGGTGCTTGTAGTTGAATGGCAGTAGGCGTTCCTTTTCTAGCACAGTTAGCTGCCCATATCACTTGGTTTCAGCCAAATTGCTAACAACTACTCTCGGAATGGCAATAACTGTCCATCGTCAGTAATTTTTTTACCGGACACAACCTCGGCTTCACCAATAGTTCTGTTGTGAAATTACACAGCTTCGTTAGTAATGTTTGATATCACCAATCAAGAATTTATTGTTCTCTGGTTCTTTGCTTCTACTACCAAATATGCAGCAATCATATGCTCGGACGGTTTTGGAGGCAATGGGTGGAAGTGCCCTACATTCAACCACGTGTATGGGTGTTGCATGATCCTTTCGCGTCGCGCTATTGTTCATTGTGGTTCGTGTCATTGTTGTACTGTCTTGGACAGTATTGCAACAGGATAAAGAGAGCCATTGTGCAACGTCAAGGTTCTATTCACTCTATCCTCGTCAGCGACGGATTGATCGTATAATGACATTCTTAGCAGAAGCTCAGCATTTGTCGATGAGACCTAGGGCTGTAAACGTCTCAAACACAGTCTTGCCTTTCAGGATCATTCGGAACGTAATTCTGTACGGTAAGTATTGAAGACCTCCCACTCGTTTGACAAAAGCTTCTGAAGGTTGTATGCTGACAATGGATTCCGGTCTGATCCTGCATTGCTTCAATATATCCAGCAAAATGGCGAAACATCCGCTTCTTCATTCAACAGGTACGTATGGGTAGAAAAATCAAATTCCACATTCAGATATTTTAGCTTGCCTCCTGTCCTGACATATAACGTGTTGTTACATGCACTCTTCACCTCATTTCATAAACAGAAGATAACCTTCGGCTGGCTATGGCCTTTTTGTTGGCACTTTCGTTTAAATGAGCAATAATGTTCACCCATTATATAATCTCGCGAGGTTTTTTGGTGGTAGTCGAGTTCACATCTCCCCCGCTGCTACGTCGTACGTTGTTTGCACTGACTTGCCCATTGTTACATCCCGTGTAAACATTTATCATTTCATTCGAGACAGGGCAATTCAATAAACTGATTTCCCGTTGCAATGTGGGCAAAATTGATAAGGATCTGCTGGGTTCGACGTTTAGTACGGGTTTGAAGCTCGGCGACCATATCACCTTCGGTGCATTGAATTCGTCTGTGTGGATCCAAACATTTGAGACATTTATCGAAGTTTATATTACTGACAGATTTCAGTACGAAAGCTGTTTTGACTTATTGCCAGCAGCCCAGCACCCCTTGTCCCGTGTTCTCTGATTCTTTTCGCTCAACAATATGAAGTAGCGTGAGAACTTCTTTTGTTGACATGGACGCTGCTATACAAACTCCCTCGGCTGTGGGTTATCATGGTTGCGCTTTCTTTTTAGACCACGACATTGGTCTGTGCTACATATATATATATATATATATATATATATATATATCGCAGTCAAATGTGTTGTTATCCGCCGAGATCGAAGTAATATTACCCACAACACATCCCTTTCCATTTTTTTTCCTTCAGCAGTGTTGAATACTTTTTGAATGTTGCAGGTGTATTCTGGTAAATCTCTGGGATTAGCTAAAGGGTTATTGAAGGCCAGTCCCACAAGGAGGCTATTCAGATAACCATCTCATATTGTTCCCACGACCATCCAGCGGCTTTCAGTATAAGAACCATGGGTTGTATTGCTTCGGAGCAGGTCATGCTCGAATCGTATTTTCCTTTGCTCTCAAGGATTTGATTTTGTTCCTTTCTTTGTCCAACCATAATCTGACAAGACGATACTTTCTTAATCAAAGGAACAATGACCAGTATCGACTATCTGTACTTTCCAATGACGTGACTCACCAGGCTGTTTTTCCTTTCGGCCCACGTTTGTAGTGCAGATAACGTTCTCCAGGTTCCATGGCATGATCGAAAAGGGTTAGTTGCGGTTAAGGTCTTGTTTAACCTGTATTTCGGAAAGAATTGTTATTTTGTCTGGGCTGATTCCAATCTGCCCATGTGAAGCTATAATCTAGGTTGTTATGTACCAGTCACGATCTTGTCTGAACTTATCACCTCTCAGACGCCACCATGCCTCCTTACTGTTTTAGATGAGTTCACGGGCTGAGGAATTGCACTTCAAACCAGTGCCAATTGAGATACCACCTCAATTGAGAGCTTCATGGTGTTGGACTTGTTGTCCTGATGTAATTTTTTTAAACGCTGCACGCTTCAATCATTGTTGGTGACCATCTGGTTGTGCATCAGCATATTCATCTAGTTGATCGCTTGCCACTTTCTCCTGTCAATCAACCGCCCCTATGACCTGGTGTGTTTGAAATAACGTGTTAGTTAAAAACT
Source organism: Sphaeroforma arctica JP610 (assembly GCF_001186125.1). Taxonomy (NCBI): domain Eukaryota; class Ichthyosporea; order Ichthyophonida; genus Sphaeroforma; species Sphaeroforma arctica. Next base: position 2,779 of record NW_014038675.1, on the reverse strand, counting down.
TGGAATGGTTAGGTATATTTGTAAACTTTAAGAATGAATCCCTTGAATGCTCTAAGTGGATTCCTCAAGTTCTCCACAAATACAGCGAAGTGTCATTGGTAGATTAGAATTCCTTTTTTTTTGTCTTGCGATACTTTAGAAAGAAACAAAAACATTCTGTCACTGTGGTTTATATTTCTTGAGCTTATATGCCGACGGTAGACATATTGCTGGATAACATGAATTATTAAAGTCGAGAGAGGTTTCGTCAGTTCTTCATCTTGATTCGGTATCAGCGGTCTAAAAAGCAATTCTAGTATTATAAAAAATAAATTTCTCTCACTTTTTATTATTAAAGCTGTGCTTCCGTTTGAATCAATAAACCCGAGAGTAATGGGATCAAGCACATGCTGCTGAAATACCAAAGATTAATACCACGCATTCGGGCTCTCGTTCTCTAAATCTGAAGTGTTCACAACAAGTGTTCACAACAAATGCGTTTGTTGTCCTGAGGCATAAAAGCGTTTGTTGTTCACCCAGCTTGCGGAGATGTAAAGGGTACGTTGGCGCACCCTATGACCAGTATAGATATCCCATCCTGTCTATTTGTTATTCACTTTTCGTTCGACATCAATTGCACATCTACCTGAGCTAGTATCCAGTTCTTCCAGTCAGCACCGATTCGAACACGCCCAATAAAGCCCAAAATATCAATCATTGAATTTACAACCTCATACGCACGTTTTAGTACCGGATAGCACTAAGTTTTATTTGCTAATACAATATAGGCTTTCGCCTCAAGTGATACTGGCCCGGCGCCAAACTGGTCGGTGAGACACTGAATTGTGGTCTTTTTCACCCATTCCCTATCTGAGCTGGACAGTTCGCCGAGTGTGTGTATGGTCCCTGCAATATGTTTGATAAGGTGGTACTTAGTTGACGAGCAAGTATCACAAGATAACTCTATAGTAAGACGTTCTTTCTTCCGTCCACGCCAATATTTAAGTTGGGCGTATGCATCATCCTATTGTTTGACTAGCATTTAGTTTTCGCACTCAGCTTATCCACCCATGATAGCGGCCAGAAAGGGGCAGTGGAGCCTAGTCATGATCATATAGGCATAATTCACATATGAATTATGCGCAAGCTCACACAACGGTCACATGGATATTCTATACTTTTCTAAACTCAGTATATTTACAATCGTGTTGTGCGAGAAGTTATTTCACTCAGTTGTCGAAAGTCACGTCCCCACCCGACACAAAAGCACTGCAATTTCCATTTCCTCACATGATCCAGATCCTTTTTTACGTCCAACACTTTGATAACACTACGCGGTCAGGTATTAAGGATGTACTGAGATCACGACCAAAGACGGGTTGGTAATATTTTCTCCCAACGCCGATTTAAGAAAAACCACTGGGCGCATCAACGATCAATAACAATGCAAAATAAAGATGTGGATGAGAATACATTTGCATGACACAAAATGGCTTGATCTCCGGTTGGGAATTTACGACACAACACACACATACTGACGATACAGGTGAACACCCTCCGGGTTGCAGGCACCCGGTTTTTCTCTGGGAAGTTAGGTGAAGCGAGCACCCAAAACTACCGGAACCAATAAACACCTGTACACGTTGACCACAAAGGTGACCAAAATACAAGCAATATAGACCACAAGTCTTCTTAGCATACGGTCGAAAGAAATCGCCCCAGTAAACCAAGTATACAAATCTCAGTGCACTTCACATATAAGTCGTATCCTCAAACACACCCGGAGAAGCTGTGGACATCCGCGTCCAGTACGCGTCGGGTGTCGGCTTCAATAATTGATGTGAGATAGGATGAACGCGTACCTCCTCAAACTCATACTTCTTCATAAGTGCAGGTAGAGCATACGCATTCCTGAAGCGCCTGAAGGCTTGGTTCGGTGAGCTTTGTGATTGACTGCTGCGGTTGTTTGCGATCGGCGTACCTTCACCCGCCCTATCAGGAGCAGATGCATCTGAGTTCACTGTGTTGAGATGTTCGGTACGTTTCGAAAAATCGGATCCGGAGCCACAGTCTTGTATTGTATGATCTTTGGTATCTAGGACACCTTCCACACCCACAGGCGTATTGCGTTCCTTGAGCTGTTTGAGCACATTGGTAATAATATCAAATGCAGGCGTGTGCTCACTCCATGTACTGATCGCCAGACGCCCGCCACTACGAAGCACCCGCTTCGCTTGCTTTAATCCATCTTCAGGGCTGTTGAAGAACACGAGTCCAAAGTTAGATACGTATACATCGCAGCTTGAACTCTCCACCGTTTGCAGAAGCTCTCCGTTGTCTACCGCAGCAACAATGCGATCGGCGCAGCCTCGGTCTAATGCCTTTTGAGTCAAGACGTCTATCATACCAGCGGAAAAGTCTACAAGCAATGATTATAGATGCGATATCAAAGAGTGATATGTAATATATTTGCGGATGTGTGTGGGCCAAAAAGCAATGCCGTACAAAATCTGCTCAACTAATGTTTCCCATTCGCGTTTTATCAAAAGATCATCAAAAGCTATAGCAACAATTTACCCAAAAAAATACTCTAGTCGTACATCCCTTTGAATGTAGGCGAACGTATTGAAGGGATGTACTTGTTTCACACTTACACAACACGGCCATATCTGTAAAGGAATAAATTTTACAGACTCATTTTATTTCTATCTTGAACAAAGGTATTTCAGGAGATGATTTTTCAACAAGTACCTTTAGAATTTTTGGCATTTCACATTCCAAAGGGGCATATATATATATA
>NW_014038676.1:4967-10516 GCF_001186125.1 Sphaeroforma arctica JP610 | reverse complement strand
AAATATACATATACGTATACATATACATATACATATACATTACATGTATACATATATACACATGTGCATATATATAACACTGCAATAGGTATATACACACCATAGCATTATAAACTCATATACCCGTCTGTATATACATACACATATGTAATTTTCTCATACGTATGACTGCACCCATACCACCACAGGTGGGCAATCGCGAAACAGGCAGTGGTGATAGCGTATCGAACAGGATCTTATCTACACTATTAAACGAACTGGATGGGCTGGAGGACACTGGCCATGTGGTGTGTATAGCGGCGACAAACAGACCCGAGATGATAGATGCTGCGCTTTTAAGGCCTGGCCGATTGGGAAACCTGATCTACGTAAGTGGTAACTGTCAGAGAAAAACGTACGTACGTACGTCTAAGTATGTTTATGAGCTATGTACATGTGTGTGTAGGATGTATGTACGGTGGGGATGATAAGTATGCCACTGATGGATGTCGCCTGCCTGAGATCCGGTATCTTGGGATTGTTAGTCTGTCACGTTGACAATATATTGATGTATGTATACGTATATCACATGCAATATACATATATAATCTATGACGTATATCACATGCAATATACATATATAATCTATGACGTATATCACATGCAATATACATATATAATCTACGACGTATATCACATTCAATATACATATATAGTCTATGACGTATATCACATGCAATGTACATATACAATCTATGACGTATATCACATGTAATATACATATATAACCAATGTATGATGCTTCTAGAAATCCGCTCTAGATTCACCACAAACATGTGAACGCGTGGCGTGTTTAGAGACTAACAACAGATCCCAGATGATTGGTTGATGTTCATGGTAGACGGTAACGCTGATGTACTTCTGGGTCAATAACGCGCTAGGCCCGTGAAACGTTCTCGATTATTACAACATACTTAAACGTAAACGTCCTGTGTATATTACGGCTGCTAAAAAATGTTCGAGGGTTGCTATGGCAATGATTGTTAGTTAGCTAAGATCACGTCAGCTTGATATCGAAGTAGCATTGACGGGCGCAAGGTTGGATTAGGATTATCTTAACGTTATGGCTACCGTTTTAAAAGTATTCCATCTTAACGTTATGGATACCGTTTTTAAAATATTCCATCTTAACGTTCTGGCTACCGTTTTTAAAGTATTTCATCTTAACGTCATGGCTACCGCTTTTAAAGTAATCCATCTTAACATTATGGCTACCGTTTTTAAAGTATTCCATCTTAACGTTGTGGCTACCGTTTTTAAAATATTCCATCTTAACGTTATGGCTACCGTTTAAAAAAATTCCATCTTAACGTTATGGCTACCGTTTTTAAAACATTCCTCCCCCGATACACTCTCTCCCCTATCAGATTTCGGATCCATTCTGCGCTGCAGTGTTTTACAGTGCATTGCAGCCCCTAAACAGGACCCTGTACCCAATACAGATAATCTATAAAAAGAATAACTCTAACCACTGGAAACTCGTATATTCAAGGTATTTTTGAATCACCTCCCCAACCCTAAAACCATAAACCCTAGAACTCATATGTCCGCTCCATGCACCAGGTGCCACCCCCGTCTGAAGCTGCGCGTGTAGAGATATTGCGAATACATACACAAGACATGCAGCTGAGTGCAGACGTATCTCTTGCCCACTTAGCCGAGCTAACGCCGGGGTTTACTGGCGCAGGTACGTATCGTATGTATATACGTAAGTACGTATCGTATGCATACACGTACCTACTTGTGTTGCGTGCAGTGTCAAATCGTCCCACAGTGCTGTCAATGTATATAGGCAGTCAGTATAGGATCAGTTTGTGTTGCGAGGAAATAGAGTGGCCATGCAGCTGAGTACAGACGTATCACTCGCCCACTTAGCCGAGCTAACCCCAGGGTTTACTGGCGCAGGTAGGTATCGTATGTATATACGTAGGTACAAATCGTATGTATATAGGTACCTACTTGTGCTGTGTGCAGTGTCAAATCGTCCAACAGTGCTGTTAATGGTTATAGGCAGTCAGTATAGGATCAGTATGTGTTGTGAGGAAATAGAGTGGCCATGCAGCTGAGTGCAGACGTATCACTCGTCCACTTAGCCGAGCTAACGCCGGGGTTTACTGGCGCAGGTGCGTATGTATATTGTATGGGTGTTTGGGGTTTTCAATGTCAACTTCAACCAGTGTGGAGTTATGCTGTATCAATCATCCTGTATGTGTTTAAATCTTTCAGTATGTGATTATATTGTCTAGTGTATGTGAAGCCTTCAGTATGTATTGGAGTATTTCGGTATGTGTCTTCTATCATTTAGTATGTTTAAGAATCACTTATTTGGTTTGTAGAAGCACTCGGTAGCGAATCAATATGTGCTGTGATGAAACATATGGGCCTTTTAGCTGATTTTGGAGTCAACATTTATACAATTTTAACATGAGCAGGTAGGAGTATCTCTGTATGAGAAATTATTATAGAACCACTCCATGTTGACTGGGACTTCTGGAGCAAGTGTTTGTACCGGATGTTGTATAGCGCTCGTTCTGTATATATTTATCGCAAAGAAAAATAAAATAAACGCAATGTTTGCTTGTATGTACATACAGATCATTCTGAATATATCTATCTCAGAAACGCGAAAGTTCGCTTGTGTGAGCGCTCCATCGTATGTATTTATCTCTGAACAACGGAGGATGTCATCTGTGTATAAGACAGGTGTTGGCAGCTGACCTTGTATTACTCACCGGTATACCCTATACAGATATTGAAGGATTATGTCGAGAAGCCGCATTGACGGCGCTGAGAGAAAATATCGATGCGACGCAAGTGGTAAAAATACAGGGGGGGTTTTTTTAAGGGGGGGGGGGGGGTGTTGGCGTGTCATGAATGACATAAGTGTTTCTTACTTGAATGACGTAAGTGTTTATTGCTTGTTTGTATCTTTTTTTTTTTGTAATCTTTATTTCGATTGGATGCGTTGGAGGAGGAAAGAGAGAGAGAGAGAGAGAGTAGAGGGGTACAGAAAGGTTGTGCCTGTGTGACTACAACACTCGTTCCACAAATCCATATCACGTGTATGAGCTCAGATCTATCAGGGCTTGTTTAGATGATTGAAATCAACGAGTGGTCACCACTGCCCATTGGAGCATGCTACATCAACCCTCCACAACAACCGTCGCTCGTTGCTTATATTTGTATTGAAAACAGATGTGCCGTGGCGTTATTGCCTCTGTTGTGTATCGCTTCGGTCGAGCGTAGTACTGATGATATTAGATGTTCTGCCATGAAGAATAGGCACTGTATTTGTATCTCCTGTTCACCGCCAATCTATTTATATGGAATCTAGTTCCGCCATTCAGCAACATCCCAACTCATATCTACCCCACAGGTACTTGTATGGGTAGCGCCACTGCACAATATGAGTGATGGTCCGCATATAAGTCCCTCTGTACCCTCAGAATCTTAGACTTACCGTCCAACTTTCCCTCAAACAACAGACTCTACCGCACTTCGTGGACGTGCTTCCGTTGTTTTCGGGTAATCTCCAGGACACCGCCATGTACGAAGCCTTCGCAGGGTAGTATGTATGACCTATAAATAGATTTGTAATTAGCATTGTTCAGCGATTCAGCATTGGAACACAAAAATAATTTGTTGTCCATCCTTAATATTAAAGATTCAAACCTCTTGATATTGTCGGTATATACATCAGGTATATTAAACAAAACAAAGGTCGTATCAGTGATTTGCAGGTTGCTAGACTGTCTGTCACCCACATTCGAAAAGTTGAATGTATTTCTATTGTAATTATGTATTTGGAAGTAGATTGCTATTCTATTGCTAGTATGTATTTGAGGGTAGATTGTATTTCTATTGTAAGTATGTATTTGAAAGTAGATCGTATTTCTATCGGAAATATGTATTTGTCAGTAGATTTTTGTGCTACTATATGTATTTGGAAGTGGATCGTATTTCTACTCTATGTATGTTTTTGAAAGTAGATCGTATTTCTATCGGAAATATGTATTTGGAAGTAGATTGTATTTCTATTGTAATTATGTATCTGGAAGTAGATTGCTATTCTATTGTTAGTATGTATTTGAAAGTAGATTGTATTTCTATTGTAAGTATGTATTTGAAAGTAGATCGTATTTCTATCGTAAATACGTATTTGAAAGTATATTGTTTTTCTAGTGTATGTATTTGGAAGTAGATCGTATTTCTATTGTATGTATGTATTTGAAAGTAGATTTTTTTGAATTCCGGCATGTGGAAAATATTTTGCTCGATCTTAATACATCATCGGCATTAGAAAAGTAGATTGTTCTGTTTTTCTTACCAAAGTGTATTGATATAGGACGAATGATGAACGTGAACATGTCCTTCTCTCTCTGGAGATATGGAGACATAAATTTCACCTCCAGGGACATACGACTAAAGTGTTTACGTATGACTTGTGGAGACGCAGATATACTCCTTATTAATTAAAATGAAATACAGTTTTCATAGGGGTTTAGATTAAGTAGGCCGTTGTTTATAAATAGGCACTTCACTATGCCCGCTTACATTCTACACTTTACAGCAGTCATCCATAAGAACTTGAACTCTATTTCAAGATTGAAACCCAAAAGGGAAACAGGGTCTAGGATATAAAGTGCTACACATTCTCGAGAGGGTGCTCAGGCGGCTCAGCGGGTTTAAAAGTTCAGACTTCAGATTCAAGCCCAAAAAATAATATAAAGTTTAAACCGTGAACGGGCCCGAGGCGTTACTGCTACATCCAGGGCAATTTTTTATACAATATAACATAATCCTAACCTTGTTGAATACTCCATGTATTCTCGCGAACGAGGTCGATTCTGCGACTGTTCGTACTAGAACTTTCAAACTCACCAGCAGACTGAACTGAGGCAATATTTTGTATACTTTGACTAAACTGAGGCAATGTTATTAATACTTTGACCAAACTGAGACGATGTTATTAATACTTTGACTAACAATGGGTTTTTTTATTTCGCGTTCTAACATAACACATACATCGAAATTATACAACTCGCACAATAGATTTGCGAATGTACCGATAAGCAAGATACACAACAACACGAATGAGCAATGGTCCGTTCCGACGCGAGTTAACCCCTTCAAGGAGATGTCAATAGATAGGTCGTACACACGTTCTGTTTAATACCCCTCATTCGACCACGTGACCTTGTAGTCCGGATAAGTCTTTTCGCACTGTGCCTGAGACGTGCGGTGATTGGCGAGTCCAAAGCCATAACTAAATCCAAAGATATGGATGGTCTTCGCCTGGGTGTCATGCAGTATTCTGCCGCCGCCCTCCACACTGCATGATAAGCCTGTACGACAGGAAGGGATTATTTTAGGGTTTCGTGGTTTTAGGGTTTTAGGGTTGATACCTTTTTTATGGATATATATATATATATATATATATATATATATAATAATAATAATATANATATATATATATATATATATATATATATATATATATATATATATAT
>NW_014038677.1:9278-10517 GCF_001186125.1 Sphaeroforma arctica JP610 | reverse complement strand
TGTGTGTCTGATAGTGTGTGTGTGTATGTGTGTGTGTGAGTTTGTGTGTGTGTGTGTGTGTACATCTATATGCGTGTGCGCGTGTGTATAACTTATAAGTACACACAGTTGTATTCAATTCTCATACCTGGTTCTCCTCTATGTTCGTGCAGAATAATCAGATCCGTAACATCGCTACTCTTACACGTATCCACCAGCTCTTTCACCACATGATTACCTCTGTTCAGCCTCTGACTATTCGGGAATATCAGCTTAATCTCTTTAGCAAACTGCGATAGTTTACTAGAAGGATCTCTCGCAGTAGTAACCACAATTTTGGGATCCTTCACCCCTGCGAATGCATACTCGTCATCAATATGATCCTTTACATTGGCCGTCTTGTCATCATCCATAGCAATCTCATGTCTTAGTGCCGCTTCATCGGCTTTCAGCTCGCTGGGTATCTTTTTTCCTTTGGCTAGGGCTTCTTTCAGTCTGCGTTTCCGTTCACCCGTTTGTTTCTCTTTGTCCTCAAGTGCTTTGCGGTAAAGGTACTCTTTGCGCAAACGCGATTGACGGCGCAGCATTGTGAACAGTTATATCCTTGTACGCTAAAAGAGCTTCTCAATTGGAGTATCACTTACACTGTTTCTCGACAGTATATTCGTAGAGTTGTTGGTCAGGTTCTAGTCTAGGCTACACTGTAAATGATCTGTGTAGGCTGGATATTACTATACACGATTGCTCGACTCAACAATAGGGATACCAATAACACGGCCTAAGCTGTGCTCACATATCACTACTAGAGAGCGTAAAATTTCAAAATACACGTGCGGTATATTTTTTGATGACTCTGATTTTGTGATTTCCACAAAATGGACCATAAATAAAAGCAACAAGACACGTGCATGTAGGAGGCGGGTTTAACTATACTGTCTTTTTGAGCGTCGACCTGTGTATTTCGTATACTGTACTGTATATAGATATACAGTTAGATAGTACTTGATCTAAATAGCATTTGATCTTTTTATTTTAGAACATAAAAGCAGCTAATATGAGCGTGGCTGGACAGTCGCAAGGTATGTTAATGCAAAACTTGGAAACATGTTTCTCGGTACAATTTATATGGCTAAAAGCACCAAATTGTTGACCAACGTGGAGTCATTCTTCTGACATTCGTAGCCCCTGAATAGCTAACTATATATACAAATTTGTGCGTGTCCAATGTATTTGGATCTAATCATATTTATATATATATTT
>NW_014038677.1:0-6719 GCF_001186125.1 Sphaeroforma arctica JP610 | reverse complement strand
ACGTTTGTTATGTATTGTCGTATACTATAGTAGTTATTATTATTATATATATATATATATATATATATACGGGTCAAAGACATATCGCATCATTCCTTTCCAGTTGAGAGTTGGAAACTTTGTTCGTCTTTCTGAACATCTGTGCGTAATTACAACTGCATTCGCATACAATATTTTTCGCCTATCCCGTGTCACTTTTCCTTTTGATTTAATATATTTTCTTATCATATTTAAATTGGTGTAGATGCATAGCTTCACTGACTAGGATGACGATCGGGGCATTAGACTGTATACAGATTTTGGCGTACTGTGTGTCATGCGCACGTCGCACCCGAACAATGACGAAACTCATGCTGTTGTTTTTTGCACTACATGACACGACAGATGGAGCTCACAATGGCGTTGCGGAGAAACCAAAGGTGAAAGGCAAAGGCAAACCCGGGCCTATCTCCAAATACACCCGTGGCCAGGCTAATGTGACCAAGAATGTAAAAGATAAGAAGCTGAAAGGGTACTTGAAGAGAAACGAGAAAGATGCGAGGGCGGCGGCCGCGAAGGCTGCAAAATGGGAGGTGTGTTTCGTTTTCTCTCTTTGCCTCGACTTCCATCAGTGCGTATATATTTATGGGTGGGCAAGGTATGGGTGGGCAAGGTTATACTTGTACCAACTCGCTTGTTCTGCATTGTATAGCTGATAGTACTCCTCGTGCAAGTTTGGAGTTGATTGAGCTGTAGACTCTGCCAAAGCTGGGGTTTTAGTATCAGGTCGGCTACTCTTCATTTTAATTTTGCTTTCTGTGGCTGAATTGGTGCATGTATGTTTACGCTTAATGCCCCAATCGGCTAGACTAACGTATTACCTTAGGTTATCAATCCAGATCGAAGGTTTTACAAATGTGCGCTTTGTTACTTACCTCTCCGGATTCATCGTCAAATTAATACACAGATTCTACTGCCCGAGCAACAAGGTTTCTTGGAAGCAGAGGGCATGGAGAAAACGTATCAATTCACACAGAAAGCCATTGTGAAAGAAGTAGATCTGCAAACACAAACGAAGCAATTCAACTTGACACTTGAGAATGCAGCGCCATACAAAGTAGACTATGATCGGACGGGTCGTTATCTTCTGATTGGGGGAAGGAAGGTGTGTAGCATATATCGTGTATATTGAATTTCGGTGAGGAATCAATATGCATTCGAATGGTTCCGGTATATACAATTCCGGGCTTGACTTAGGGTTGGCCTATCCTGGCACGTATAGCTACCTATAACAAGTTACGCATGTAGCACCATAAGATGCGGTGGTTTTTTTTGTTTGCTGGTTTTTTCCCATTATGACGCGCACCAGCTCATGATTCTGTACTTATTGTCCGAGTGGGAAGAAGCTTCGAAAGTGCCCTCGTTCGGATCATGTATATGCGATTTGAACCCCCAGTACTTGCACCCTCTCCCAGACACATAGCAAACCCCATACACGATACATAAACACTTTGCACGCGTCTCTGCTGATAGCTCGACTGTGTCCGCTTGTTACATACTCAGGGGCACGTCGCCACTTTCGACTGGAGAATTGGCAGTTTAGGATTTGAAATCAACCTCAATGAGACGGTCCGTGACGTGCAATGGCTACACAATGAAACCATGATGGCAGTCGCACAGAAAAAATACGTCTACATCTACGACCGAACCGGTGCGGAGATGCACTGTCTGCGAAATCACATAGAGGCTGAGAGGCTCACATACTTGCCCTACCACTTTCTGTTGGCGAGTGTGGGCAAGGCTGGGTACCTGAAGTACCAGGATACGTCAACCGGCAAGCTTATAAGCGAGCACAGAACGAAGCTGGGCGCGTGCAATGTGCTGACTCAGAATAGCTACAATGCCGTGGTATTAACGGGACATCATAACGGGACAGTGGAGATGTGGACACCCAATATGAGCACGCCCGTGGTTAAAATGCTATGTCACAAAGGACCGGTGAGCGCAGTGGCTGTTGATCGACTTGGAAGGTATGTCAGCCATATCTGTAGTGTGTGACAGGATCCGCTGGATATAAGCAGTTGCCAGAGATCTTCACTCATATTGTCGCTTGTTGCCTGTTATGGGAGCTTGCTGAACGGACAGCACGCAGAAAGGACTCGTTGCTGATGTCTTTTATGTAGCTAGGTGTCTTATCTTCGCCGTTGATTGGCAACGGATGCGTTCTATCCTTAGATGTGACTTTTGCTACAACGCTTTGACATTTTAATGTCTGGATTATTGATTTCGCAAATCATGCAATGGTCGACGACAGTTTATAATTATGTTTCGAGCACGAGATACGAATACACTACACACATTGTCGTTAAAGGCTGGATTGCATCAGATTCGTATGAGGAACTCGCCTCGCGACGTACGTCTAGGGCGCGCATTGGCATGTGATGCTTAAAATACCGTTCAGATGCATAATGCCGAACTTTGCAAGACTTCGTTACAACCTACCGTGCCACATACTGAGCTGCACAATGCTATTCCATCTCCCACCCACAGATATGTAACCACCGCTGGTCTGGACGGTCAAATGAAGGTCTGGGACGTGCGCACCTACAAACACATACACTCGTACTTCACTCACACACCAGCCAACTCGCTGCACATATCTCAAAGCGGTTTGCTGGGAGTGGGCTTCGGTTCGCATGTGCAAGTGTGGAAGGATGCATTCCAGACGAAACAGGCCGTTCCATACATGCAACACGAGCTAAAGGGTCCCGTTGTCGACGATATCACCTTTGTGCCGTACGAGGATGTGCTGGGTGTGGGTCACAGTAAAGGCATCAGCAGTTTGTTGGTGCCAGGCGCCGGTGACGCGAACTTTGACGCGCTTGAGATCAATCCGTACGCCAATAAGAAACAGAGACAAGAGGGCGAGGTGCGTAGTCTTCTGGAGAAGATTCCGAGCAAGCTCATTACCCTGGATCCAAATAGTGTGGGCAGGATGGACCGGGGAACTGTTGAGACGATAGCATTGGAGCGCAAGAAGCAGTTCGAGGTGTGTGCATGTGCAATTAGTGCTTATATTGTGGACTACTGTGCGCGTATGTGTGTGAGGAGAGTGTGGGGTACCGCCTGTCTATACAACACATTGTCAGTAATACAATTTTCACTTCGCGGCTATATATAAATTGCACAAAACATAGCCATATTGTTTATGTGTGATGTTTTCGATGGGCAAGTCGATTGTATGATTTCATGTACCAGTATGTTTGAAAGAAGCGTTCAGAACGTCCCTACCATGTATCACCCATACCTCACACCGACTCAAACTATCATACCCCTTCAAATTCCGTGATAAAGGCGAATAATCCAACTAAGAAATTCGAACCCAAGCACAAAATGCGTGGCAAGAGTTCGTCACAAAGAAGGGTGTTACGGAAACAACTGAATGTAATCGATGAGAGGAAAACGCAGCTAAGGGAGCGTTTGGAGAAAGAGAAGCAGGAACGGAAAAGAAAGCGCGAGGGCCATACCGGGCCAGCTCCTGAGGAGACTAGGTCGCCACTGGATAGGTTTAATTAGAAGTGAAAAGGGTCCGTACGCGGGGGCTAGTACGTTCTGTGCTGTACTTTCTGTCATCAAATCAAAATAAATATAGTAGATGTATTTCGCATATTTGTTCTCTACTAATTGTCACCCATAAATTTAACAAGCTTCATCGAATTCTAATGATCAACCCGGAGTGACCCGAATTATATTTAAGGCACCTGCAGGAACAGGTATGGAAGGGAAAAGACAAAGCTGTGATAATAGCTATGCTGGAGTGTAAATTACAATCTCGCATTGCTTTTCTTGGAATGCCGACAATGTTGTGTATCTATACGTTCCAACATGTACAAAACATGTACGCAACAACAAACTCTCACCCCTCGGGATTCTTCAGGCCGGTATCTCATACGTTTATTGAATTACGCATATACACGATGAGTCAATTTCACGAAAGCGCATACCCAGCACATGAGGCGCAAATATTGGTATGTTGTGTCATCTTGTGTATATTATCACGGGCAATCTTCGTCCTTATGTGCGAGTTTGTAGTCTCGGCACAACAATAGAGCATGTTGGAGTGTCAAACAAAGCGTGGGTCACCAAACTATAAACTTGGGTTGTGAAGTTCGGTGAAACTTCAAAACCCAGACCGACATGTAAATATTCGATATATGGCCCAACTGCTTCTGTCTCCCTATTCGAGCCAGCAATGTGTACAGAGCCAGCAATGTGTACATCACGGTGCTACTTGAATGTCCTGATGCCACATTCCACAACAGAGACTATGTTTCCCGCTCACCCTTCGTCAAGTATGCTCTCCTAGCTAACTGACCAGGCAACAACGCTCCTTTAAAGCAGTACATTTACAATTCAATACGTACATCACGCACAGCACTGAAGTTCCAAGGTTTTGGTCCAACACTTGCGCCTTTTCGGCAATCGTAGTAGAAAATCTACCAAATACTAAGGCTTGGCTGAATTTCCAGTCCCTATGGTTGAATCACTCGATCATTTCCCAGCCGGTCCGCCAGGGAGCGGCTTGTTAAAACCACCTCGGCGATTCATATACTGCACATGGATGAGTGCAGCAACATGGAACATTATTGGGATGTTGCTGAAAGGGACTATAAACTGGTAGTGCATAGTGTACAGTTTACTATATGTACTTGCCGAGAATGCGGCCCCGATTTCAACACCTCAGAAAACAGAGCGGCGTTTAAGGTGTAATTGGGGCGAGCACAACAAACACAGGAACCTATCATGAGAGGCAATGTGCCAATTGCGAAGTATACGAATGAAAAAATATTCATACCTGGCGGTATTCGCGTTTGTGTTTAACTATGACCCCGCTGACATCAGTCCCTGGTACGTGCTGACCCTGATAGCGAAGTTGTACGAGATGGATCAATGTTATTGGATGTTAAGTGTTGAAGGTGTACTGGAGGTGCGCCATAGCTTGCTGCGCGCTCAGGCCGCATAGTCAACATGCATTAATGAAATGCCTCTAAATTAAAACGAAGGCTAGCCTTGGATGGTCGGCTTTGATCGTGCATGTACCTTTATATTATGATTGTCCATTTGGTGTTCATCTCTCTGCGAATCTCAATTGCCTCAACTTTTACCGACGCATTTGTCACAAGTCAGTCTGGATCAGCTCGAAAACTTAGAAAACTTGCCACACCGTACACTACCACATACATAACCCAACTACCAGACTATGCATACAGCGTATATCATGATTCATGCTCTATTGTGTACCTGGGTGGAATCGAATGAGCTAAATCCCATCAACTTTGCCATCAAGTCGGCCTCTTCCACTACTTCACCCTCGTCCAAGGACTCCTCTCCCGCTTCCTGGGCAGCTGGAGGCTTATCGAGCGATCTAGATGTAAATGATGTAGGTTAACGGGGTGTACGAGATATCAGCGTGCAGATAACTATTCATGACATAATACTATTGCGAGCTAGGAAAACACTGCAATACGAGAGCAAGGCAATTAACTTTGTAGCCTGGTGATTTGACAAATAGTACGAAAGAAAAAACCTGAAAGAACACAGTCTAATGTGCAGTGTTAAACGAATAGATGGCGATATTTCGGCCATACACCCGATGCATCGCGGTATTTCCTAAGAAATCAATGAAGGATTTATGTGTTCAAAATAATTTACATCCTGAACCCAGTTTGAACAATACACGACAATCGAATAGGACAGATTGGAACAAGCACAAACACTCAAACAGTATAATCACGCTATAGTGATTAATGTGCTACCGCGACGAGCCACATAGAACGATACTTTACGAGCAGACAATTGTACTAAAGCATACCCGTACCTGCCAGCGTCTCTTTCATCGCGTCCGCCCCTGCTTCTCTCGTCTCTCTCCTTTTCATCCCTCTTCCTACTCTTGTCACGGTTCGATTTCGAATCTCCGTTGGTGCGGCTCCTCTCCCTACTCCTGCTCCTCTCCCTACTCCTGCTCCTGCTCCTGCTCCGGCTCTTAGATCTGGTACTCTTGCGCCTGCTGCTTCCACTGGTAGACTTCTTGCTCCTCTCTGTGGGTCTGTCTTTGTCCTTGTATTCTCTGCCATCTTTGTCTCGATCTCTCTCACTCCCCCGTTCACGCCCCCGTTCTCGTTCCCTGTCTCGCCTCCTCTGCCTTTCACGCTCTCTGTCACCACCCTCCCCTCTACGACTACCGCTGCCATCGCCTCTATCTCTGTCTCTGTCTCGGTCTCTGTCTCTGTGTGAGTCCCGACGCCTCGACCTGGTATAGAATTTGAGCACCTCCGTTATGCTAAGGAATCAAAATCTGAGAAGGCACACAAACCGGTTTTTCGCTCCCTTGTTTGACGTATTCAAAGCAGATCCCCGTGCTATCAGAATTTGTCCCAATTCATGGATAGTCACGACCCCACCAACACATAAAGACGCTTACGACCGCATGTATATAAGAAATGACTTCATAAACTCCAAACTTATTAAGCTAAAGTACCTGTCTCTGCTCCTTGATTGACTTCGTGCACGGGACGACTTGCGACTACGACCACTGGAATTTGCTAATCTGGAGAGTTCCTCGTCATAATCCTCATCTACGTTTACAAAAGAAATACCACCAATAAGAAGTTTGTGAAATTTTATTCATTACTATCGCATGAAGCTTCAAATTATATGTATCTATACATCTATATATCCAT
>NW_014038678.1:6486-10518 GCF_001186125.1 Sphaeroforma arctica JP610 | reverse complement strand
CTACATTGATGACGGCTTGATATTCTCGACTTCACGTCGAATGGGGGAGAAGATCTTGAAGAAGATCAGGGCAGAGTTCGACGTCAAGTCGATGGGATCTCCACGATTTTTCCTCGGATGGAAAATTGATATGTCTGAAAGAGGAATTTTCATCTCGCAGCCGGCATATACTGAGAAGATAGCGCAGAAGTATGGACCATTGGAGAAGGTCAGTACACCTATGAGTACATCTTTCGATGTGAATCAGCCTGGTACTTTGGTTCAGGATTCAGACTACCGTGGTATCATAGGTTCCCTGATGTTTGCGGCTGTGGGTACGCGTCCTGATATTGCTTTTGCGACAAGTTCACTGAGTCGATACCTTGACCAACCGACTAAAGCAAGAGAGGCTGCTGCAAGAAATCTGTGCGGATACTTGGAGGTCACCAAGCATTGGGGAATTTTCTATGACGCTGGGAAAGACTTGACACTTTGTGCATATGCCGACGAGCTATGGGGGAGAGAAAGACAAACGATCTCGTACTGGTTATTTGGTATTCACCACAGATGCCCCGGTCTACCGGGGGGCGCGCCGTCAGACTCTTGTCACCCTAAGTACTTCCGAGGCAG
The DNA here is from genome assembly GCF_001186125.1 of Sphaeroforma arctica JP610. NCBI lineage: Eukaryota > Ichthyosporea > Ichthyophonida > Sphaeroforma > Sphaeroforma arctica. The sequence goes on along the minus strand of NW_014038678.1, from coordinate 9,909 downwards.
AGTACGTCAGCCTTGCAGAGTCTTGCCGTGATGTTAAGACCGCGTTGAACTTGCTATAGGAGCTAAGGCGAGCCACTGATCGATCTGTAGTATGTTACGAGGACAACCAGACTGCTAAGAAGATGGATGAGGAATTAACCACCGAGCGCAGTAAGCATATTGACATCAAATATCATTATTTGCGAGAGCTGTGTGCAAAAAGGACCATCGAATTGGAAGACTGCTGGTCTGAATTGATGGTAGCTGATGCAAGCTTCGTGAAGCACCGGAGCCACATGATGAAACACCACTGTTACCGATGTGCTGTCGTGTCTACATCTCTATGTCGTTGTGTCTAGTTTGTGGGGGAGATATGAGTCAAATGGTTTCGAATGACTTAAGTCTTCCGTCCATGGGGGAGTGTAGAAAATCATATTGTCAGTTTTGGATGATGTTGGAGAATTGGACTCAGACTTAGTTCGTCGAGAAATCAATTTTCTAAGTTGTTTTTTTGTATGTTTTTTTTTGGTATGTTGTGTTTACGAACATATTTCATGTGCCGATTGTGTCCCACCTATTGTATGTATATTTTTGTGATAGGTGTCATTTGATAGGGAATGTTCTTACCTTTTTTATGACACCATATACCAGTCATTTGAGTAAATATCTGTCGAGTTATGAGTCTTATAAAATTAAGTGTGATTTTGAATATCGTGTTTGTATTTTTAGAGATGGAATCTAAAAATAGACCGCGCACATACGTTGTAATTTCTTTGGCAAAATATATTTTCGAGCCGAGAGGGCCGCTTAAATTTGGCGAAAAAAAGTATAAATACGGAGTACAAATGTAAATAAAGTTTACTTTCACAGAGTTGAAAAATTCTCATATTAATCACTCGGATACCTCGGATTGTTAGCACATTGTGACTCTGAATGGTATTGAGCAGATCCTTCACTTGCCTAAGTCCCCCAGTAGTCGTACATAGCGGGTCTTGTCGGGTGTGGGGTCCCGCATTGTTAAGCAAATCCATCTCTTCCTTGAGAGCTTGAAGTCAGCCATAACGAACAAACCACGATCGTGAAAATACACATTGGCGTTAGGCCCAGACACATCTTGCAGTTCGTATCTAAGCCTGTGATTCGTGACAAGGCGCGAAAGCACACGGCCCTTGAAGCAGCCATGGGATATGGTGTCGCCTTTCGGTAATTTGAAAGGTCTAATCATGACACGGTATGGCAGGTAATTGCACGTCATGATTTTTCTCTATCCCTAACTGTACTCTATAGTTGTGCACTATTGGAGACGTGTCCCAGCGTAATAGCGTTTCGCAATGTTGTGTTTCGATGGTCTTCGTTGTATGTACATGAACACTACTAAGGCAGGGCTATGAAATCATCGTGTGTGTATTCACTTGTTAGGTATCGTTCTTCACGGGAAGTGCACGCATAAAGACTACATCATACAGTTGTGAGGTAATCGATAGTGTCTTTCTTTGATCTCACTCGGTGGAAATTTATATGTTTTTACATACAATTGTAACTTGTGTATACGGTGCATGAGAATGGATCTTGATATCTGCGCGCCATCCTACATACAATCTGGCGGACTGCTCCAATGATTTCCAGGGTTTAAAGTTATATTTTAGGACGTTGGGTTATAATTTCAGGGTTTAGGGTTGTATCTTCAGAAATTTTAGGAGGCTGGGGACTGGGGTCACTCACTCACTGACTCACTCACTCACACTCAGTAGAGCTCAATACGTTACGCTATATACATATATACGGTCAACGTAAGGGTGAATATTTATAATAAATAACCGATATAACGTTTGTGCGGGTCAAATATGGCTTGCAAGACACACCTATTTCCAACGAAACGAACTACATAGCTCAAATTATCCAATGAGTTTTTAGCATCACTTTCACGTAAACCGACCCGTCATGACAATTTCAAAAATAATTTTTCTATTTTTCTATTTTACAGAAGTAACGAGCGAAGCGAGCGATTTCAAATTATCTATATTTTAAAAATAATACCATTGTAATATTAAAATACACAAGCAAAGCGGATCCAATTTGTCAATTTTTTTATACCAGCTACAAGCGAACAAACCAAGTCATGATGTATTAAAACGCATTCGCCGGCGCCATCCCCGTCCAGGGGACGCGTAGTCATTGGTTAATGTCTCATTCAGTTTGTAATTTTGGCGGCAACTGAGAAACGTAATGTAGAAAAGTTCAAATATAGTAAATATGTAAACATCATAGCCTTCTTTTAAAAATAGACATAAATATTTAGTGATGTGTTAAGACTGCGACCACTATGCCTGCGACCGGATCTTACGACCACTAAGTCGGCCGCTCTCGCCCGCGACCGATGATACAAATGTTTTTATTGTCATACCTACGGAGAGAGTTACAGAGTAACGGAGTGACAGAGTAGTAATAGTAGTATTATAAATACCTACCGTGCAACCGACACCAACCGACACCCATTCAAATTAAAGAAAGAGAGAAATATATAAATGAGACATGCCGTTGAGAATTATTCGTCATTATTGAATGAGAAAGAACGATGTGCCACTAATGTACCGGCATGGTGTGGTACATGGGCTTTGTGTAACTAGGTATGTACTATTCATTATCTGTCGGAAGAATGTATCAACAAAAATGGCAATTCATAATCATGGCTTTATACTCATAATTGATTTTTTTTATGTTTCCACCGTTCTCAAATTTGTCGATTGAGTATGCAAGGAAGGAAGATGTGCTTGTGACGTACAGGTATGGTATGCTGTATCTTCTTTCATATATCATTCCGATTGTTAAATTGGTGTCATTCCCTGTCTCACTGGCATATATTACTTGTATTCACTCACAGACTCACTGAACAACATAAACGGAATGCTTCTAGAAATGTGTAATGGACCGTTGTAAGAGAATGAAAGACCGTTCCGTATTATGAGAAATTAGAGGCTGGAAGGCCGTTCCGTTGGGTGTGAAATCAGAGAATGGAAGGCCGTTCCGTTGAATGATAAATTAGAGGATGGAAGATAAAAAAATAGAGGATGAAAGAAGGCCGTTGGATCTGGAATGGAAAGGCATGTGGATCTGCAATCTTGAATTAGTGAGGCCGATGGTTCGCGAGTATAGCTCCCTAGCAAGTACTATATTCGTGTTTCTGTGGCCGGCCGTTGTTCGCGAGTATAGCTCTTTAGCAAGTACTATAGTCGTGAGCAGCCAAAAACGTAAACAAAGGAAAAGGGAAAAGATCGTAATGTGTAGTAAACGATAGTGTCGCGTAGCCTGCGATCAGTATTGATTGATATTGGAATAAGATATAAACACAGTACATGAGTCCAAAGTCAGATACATGTTACCTTTACTTTTGTGACTTTTGGCGAAATTTACAGCTTTCGCCTTATACATGCGACTATTATATAT
>NW_014038678.1:0-5118 GCF_001186125.1 Sphaeroforma arctica JP610 | reverse complement strand
TATATGTGTGTGTGTGTGTATATGTGTATATATATATATATATAATATATATATATGCGACTATCGCATGCGTCTTCTATATGCGACTATCGCATGCGTCTTATACATGCGACTTTCGCCTGAAATCTATTTTATATTTACATACATGCATCTATCGCATGCTCTTATACATGCCTGAAATTTATTTTACATTTATATACATGCATCTATCGCAAGCGTCTTATACATGCGACTTTCGCCTGAAATTTATTTTATATTTATATACTTGCAACTATCGCATGCGTCCTATACATGCCTGAAATTTATTTTATATTTATACACATGCATCTATCGCAAGCGTCTTATACATGCGACTTTCGCCTGAAATTTATTTATATTTATATGCATGCATCTATCGCATGCGTCTTAAACATGCGACTTTCGCCTGAAATTTATTTAATATTTATATACATGCGACTATCGCATGCGGCTTATATATGCGTCTTATATATGCGTCCTATATATGCGTCTTATATATGCGTCATATATATTCGTATTATATATGCGTCTTATATATGTGTCATATATATGCGTCTCATATATGCGTTTTATATATGCGTTTTATATATGCGTCTTATATATGCGTCATATATACGCGTCTTATATACGCGTCTTATATACGCGTCTTATATATGCTTCTTATATATGCGTCTAATACGTGAATTTTTTTTATTGTATTTTTGATTATATGTACTTTATTATACTATTAATGTACACAAGGAGCTAAGATACATAAGGAACTAAGAGCCTACTAAAGTTGAACGACCGCTTTAATCAATTCTTACCGCTTTTCATCTTTGTAATATCGCACATGGCGTTCGGTTCCAGTCGCAAGTTCAATATGAAAGACGCGATAAACCGAAGGGCCATATCTATAACTTGGCATAAGATGGACTGCGTATTCTGTACTAAGGGTCTTCTCTTCGATAAACTTATCCGTGCGTCTCCGAGATCCCCACATGCGACATTTTTCAATGTGTGGAGGTTCATATTGTTGTACGTGTTTGTTTTATAAATTTTGGTTATATATGTGAATTTATCATAAGTTGTTGGTGTTTATAATCGTTCTCACCTGTGTTATTTATTCACTTGCTATTGTTCTGGCAGATGTGCCGTGTGTTTGTCTCACTTCCCACTTGTTGGGTTTGTATTATGCGTGTCTTTAACTCCGCGTGAGATAGTTTCCTATGTAGATATGTTGCGCTTCTTGATATATGTCTAGGTTGTGGATCACGTAAATGCTTTAGTGATCCGTTTGTGAAGTGCTTCAGCGATGTGTTTGTTACGAGTTTCTTGTCTTGTGATGTGATTCTGCAACTAATATTGCTTAAGCTGGCTTGTAAATGTTGGTTCACTTTCGTTAAAGCTGGCCTGATTATTTTGTTATTTTCTCTGTATTTGAGATGTCGATGTATAGTAGTGATTTCACTTGACGTCGGTGTTGTGCCGTCGTATTACTTTGAGTCTATCTCTGGATTTGAGATATGTCTGTTGTGATTGTTATTGTATAGGTGGTGTGCCCCCCATGTGTATTGTGTCTTTGTGTGTCTTCCTCGTCGATTTCGAGTCAGATTGTCTTGTGTTGCGTGCGAATCTGATTGTATTGGTTTTGTATGAATCAGATTGTCTTGTTCTTTTCTGTTTATTCTTTACACTGCTGTTTGTTAGTTTAATTTAGCTTCGTACTGATGTGTAGTACTTGTCTTATCCCTATAGTGTTTGTGGAAGATCAGCTGTTTAAGATTGAATTGCGCACGCGTATACTTCCTTTGTTCTTGGGTGTGTTTTCTTTTGAATAGCCTGTGTGTGTATCACTTGTGTTTACCACCTTCTTAGTGTTCTCAGACTTCCTTGCACTTACTTTGTTTTGACTATTAACCATCTGTTTTGCTAGCCTCAATCTCTAGCGATTGTGATCAATTATGCGGATCTGATTTGTTTGTGCTATAATTGTATTGTTGTGAGGTTCTTAACTGTTTGGCTAGTTAGTGTTTTCAGTTATTATTCTACCCAGCTTTGTTGTGCATAATATTACTTGTGCGATTTCAAGTTTATATTCTATTTGTGGGTGATTTGATGTCATTTATTTATGTGATTTGTCTGTGCACGCGAACGTGTGGTGTTCTTATTGCCGGTGTCTGTGTACATAGCTCCATGCGAGTATTGTTCCGATCGTAACCCTTTAACACTGTTAGTGTCCTACTGATGTTACGCCTGTATCTTGATTCTCTGTGTTTATCCTTCATTCGTGATGTATATGTTCTTGGTGGTGGTGTTTTGGTGTTTGGTTTGTGTTCCTTTTGCGCGTGCAGGTAATGGTTGTTGGTCTTGTGTGATTTCACTGATTTAGACTTACAAATTGCCTTTGAACGTACTGTTGGTGATCAATATTGGTAGAATTTGTGTACGTGTGCGCCTCGTGTGCTAGCTTCTAGGGCCCTTTTTTGCGTGTGCAGGTAATGATTGTTGGTCTTATGTGGTCTCACTGATTCAGACTTACACATTGCCTTTGAATGTACTGTTGGTGATCAATATTGGTAGAACTTGTGTACGTGTGCGTCTCGTGTGCTAGCTTCTAGAGCCTTTTTTGTACTGTCCTTCTTGTATGACTCACCAATTTTTTAGCTTCCCAACATTGATAAATAAATCACCTTGACACTTTTCTGGATTTTAGAACCTCGGTTAAGCTAATATGAATACAAAACACGTTATAGCTTCACACAGTCACCTTGGTTGACGGTCTTCACTTGATTGTTCTGAGAAGAAGCTGAATCTTCTCTTCTTCTTGGTCCAGTTCGTCCTGCTGGCTTTTCCTCCTCACTTGCCTGAGGTTTCGTCTCAGCAGTAGGGTGCCTTTCGTCTTTATCTGCTGGGCCCCTCGTAGTTCTTATTCTAACTTCTAATAAAGTTATGCTGAGTCCACCTTGGCACTTCTCGTTGCTTGTACCTTATGGTTAATTATTTTCCTTAGCGGGTTGACTTACCGTGGTACGGATATTGTTAAAAATGTAGAGCTTGAGAGTAGCTAGTAAGTTACGACCAGAAGAAACAATAAACCTCTTCTCAAGTGCGAATCCTACAGCTAGGTAAAGTCCTTCGCTGAGGAACTCGCATTGTGTCTTTATTTGTGTTTGGTATTTTCTACACTAGACTCAATATTTACTTGAGTGTTTCTCTCACACGCGGGGAGTCCCGGTATCATCTACCGGTAATCCCGCTATATTTCTGATCACTCTGTCTATCATCAGAAATATTGGATCCTAGATTCAAAACTCAGTATTTGATAATCCTGGGTTTTGGGTTTAGGATTGGCTTTTCTGATAATCTGGCCCCTGGATGCTACAAGACAAAAAGACACCAAAACTTCTAGGTATGGACACTCTACCATACATAGGTATATACATAGCAGGGTTAATCAATCCACTCATACCAACAGATGCAAAATGGGAATCACTCCTAACACCACACGAAAAGGACCAGGAGCATGAACAAGAAGGTTACAGAGAGTCACTTACAGACCTCCTGGATACCAATGCGAATATACCTCCTGATGTTCATTGCAACCTACCAGGCTCCACAGTTACAGTACCTGCAAAAGAAATCAATGTCAGACAAATGATGCACGCTAAAGTCAACTTTGATCCGCATAAATATACATTCCGCAAACGTATGAGAATGTGCAACGATGGCTTAAAGGTGGCTATACCAACGCGATACGCCCACAACGGTGAACCTACCGTTGTTATCAACAGGTGATCATGACCAAACAGGTGTCCTCAAAAAAGTAAGGACATGTCTAGACTTACGCAAGATCAACTATCAATATGAACAGGACAAGTTTGTGTTACCAAAAATAAAGGAAGTGTTACACAACATACAAGGGGCAAAGTTCTTTCCAAAACTGGATCTTACAGGAGAATTTCACCATTTCCTAGTAGACAAAGCAAGTCAACACTTCTTCACATTCTCGTGGAGAGGAGCGCAACACTCATTCAAGTCCGCGCCGCTTGGACTACACTAACTCACAGCACACCGCCGTGAATTAATCTCATTCATCTTCGGTATCAGGAACTGGTCTCCCGGGATCAGTGCGTTGACCGCTCGCATGTCTAGACATACGCATACCTTCTTCATATTACCCTCACTGTCGAATGTTGGAACTGCAAGTAAAGGAAAATTAACCGTCGTTGGTGTGTTCTGCTTCGTGATCACTAGGTCCTTCAACCACTTCTGTACTTGTTCATCGACATACGGCAACCGACGTTCGGATCCGAAGTTGCGTGTCGATCTTCTCATGCTCATAGCTTTGCTCGCATGTCACCGGTATCGCCACCTCACTCCCCTCTAAGCGGCAACGTGCATTGTTTGCAATGTCGGCGTACGCTTCTAAAACTGCAGGTAGCCTTGTCCGTACTTCGTCTGGCTCTGTGGTGTTGAGGGCTTGACGACGAGCCATGGGTTTAAAGAGGTCATCTAGCTCCGTCGGGTCACTGGGCGCGAGTGGTGACTGAATCACACCAATGTATAATCCGAGGTCCGTCATCATGTCCAGCCCTAGTATGATATCGATACTGTCTGGGAGATTCATTAACTTGAACGACCCGTTGATGATCTCGGAGCCATAACGTATCGGTAGCACTTATGTTGTCCCCAGGCGAGGGGAGGGGTTCGTACCGCTCTGTCCGCCAAATATATATATGAATCTACTGGTGCTGGTGTAATTGGTCGTCTTAAGTGCTCTGCGGGATGCGCGTGCGATACAACTACGATTCGCACCTGTATCTACCAATGCTCGGAATGTACGTCCATTCACCTGCAACTGATATAGACACGGTTGTCGGATGACAGTAGTGGGTCTTTTATTGCCATCACCGTCTTCATTGGATGCGTAAACGTAAATACTACATCATCATCGGACACCCCTGAGGTCTCAGTGGTGCTCTGCTATCGGAGTCCATTGGGACTGCAATGTATCCGTTTGTGTATCCGCGGCGTGCTTGATCGGTGGAGCATCCAATTCATCATCAAATTTGCTCTCTGCATCGGAAGAATCAGAATCGGTGGAATCACACATCAATG
>NW_014038679.1:4491-10526 GCF_001186125.1 Sphaeroforma arctica JP610 | reverse complement strand
TGGAGGGTCCAGATACCGTGGAAGTCGTGGCACTCCTGTAATTGCTGAAGGAGGTCAGGGCCAATGGGTGGCAGTTTCGGGCCTACCAGGATGCGTCGAATCAGTTGTTGGATGCAGGTAAAGTGGCTGGTAGTGAACTTGTGGCTACCGGGGCAAACAGGGCAGAGACAGCCGTCGGTGCGGTAGTCGAGCAATGTGAACATGTACGTATTCGTTACAATCATAGCACAGAGCCGGATTGGTGTAGACTCGAAGCAGCGATTGAAGCTGTCGTGTCTGGCTGTGTCTCGGTTTGAGGTTGGCGGTTTACCCATAACCAGTTGGTAGTAGTATTGGCGCCGGGCCATTGCCGCGATCTCCTTGTTGGACCAACGGTTTGTTGAGTTCTTCCTGATGTCGTCACAACGTTGGCGGAGGGCTACATCACTATATTGCAAGCACATTTACACGTGCATTAGTGATGTTCGAGAAGAGCAGTGCATTGACGGCTTTGTCATTACATATTGCTTGTATCACTTCTCCACATATCACACTCGTTGCGTGCACACCCACACTAGGGTACGTTAGATCTCCTTCATTTATATGCTCCATTAGTGACGTGGGATAGCTTTTGAGCTCGACCGACAAATCAGACACCAGCTCTTCTATCCTAATCGTGTCTAAACATTCCATACAACAAAAAATTTGACGTGATATTTTCTTCACATATGCAACACGCTTTCTTGCACAGCATTCTCCTATGGTGACATATACTGGGTTTTTGTACGCCGCAATCTCCGGTATTGTTTTTGATGTCTAGCTATGGATGGCTGTGAGTATACTTGTGTGTTTTTTAACAGAGGTTTAATTGAAGCACATAGTTGTTCCACTAGCTCTGTTGTTTCATCATCTCTATCGGTTATAATTTTCTTGCCTGTTACATTCCCCATCGATAGAGCAAGTCATGTATGCTTTACTTACCATCCGTTTTTGCTCATACTCAAATACATCAGTGCAATCGACATCCACTTCGCCTCCGTTTGTTTCCCTTACGCTTCCAAAATGTAGTTAAATCCTATCAATGCAGATCTCACCCGGCAGAATGAAATCCATACCCAGCTCAGTCAACATGTATTTAATCTGACTCCCCATTGATCGCAAAGTGTGAACACTCGAGAGAAATGTTTTCTCTGTAAGTCCTCCGTAGCAGTTGGTACTCATCTTCTTACTGTTTGATTGTATCTGAGCATCAGTGGCACTTTCTTTGGCCTCGCTCCACCATAGTTTTAACCATCGTGGTAGCAAGTCACACACGATTCCCAATATTGGATGATCTATTGTCGTATACAGTTTTGACATAGGGTCATTTGTCTTTGTACTTTTCGTCTTACTTTTGATATTCAGTTGTTTCCAAAATAACTCCCGAATAATGCATAGGAAGTTTTGAGTGCCAGACGTAGCTGTTTCAATGTGCTGTATATTTCTCAGCACGTTTGCAATTGTATCGTTACATTGATCTCGCGGTTTGAATGTCTGATCGTCCCTCATCGAAAGCGCATACTGATTCTGCTCCAAGAGTACCATTAATGATGCGTTCACCTCCTGCTTCTCCAAAATGTCAGTTTGAACGGCCTTCATCGTCAACTTAGCTGTTGTATATACATCATTCGCCTGACTTCGGTACAAGTCCTCCATGTCATCGAAGCGTGCAACTCCCGCAGGAACAAGAACGTCTTCATTCGCATCAAGTAGCGATGGATATTGCAGACCTCGGTCCTTTGCAGTCTGCCAGCAATTTCTTATGCACTTCTTCACGTGCACATAACAGAAGTTGAGGTATGTTCGCACTTCCGCTCCGGGGTATTCAATATATAGGTATATAGGCTTATGTATTTGTCCAAGTCTGCTGGTGCAAACTTTAAATACTCGTAGAATGGAACGTAATTCTGTCGACCACCGTAGGCCATTAAATAAGCGAGCAAACATGCCTCTGTCACAACGTGCTCATCCGTGATCACTGTTTGTGGTATACCGCTGACAAACAATAATTTTTCTAAGCCAAATTTTACATATTGTTTGAGTTTATCTGAGGTTTGTCCGGTATCAGATACGGCAAGCAATGTGTTATGTTCTGTAGATGTAGCTCCTGACATTGTTACCAAACTTACGTGTGCTGCAGGGACATTGGGTATGTTATGAGCGAGTCCGTTGACTTGATTGTTTTTGAACTGCAGTAAAGACTTTGACCCAATCTCGTCAATATGTATATGTCGGTATGTCTCCAGTCGGCAGGCTTGTTCCATTCCAATGCGTTTGCCCTTCACGTTCAGTTTTTCTCTTTCCGGCTGGCGTCTTGCACGAAAGGTTCTACGTAGTACCTAGATATAGATCAGTATTATATACATGTTTACAAATTTGTGTTTATGTGTATACTATTTAACATTGAATTAGAATACTCACGACGAAATTTACCTCAGTATGCTCAGATGATAAGTCAACATTACTTACAGAGTCCATTGATAGTATCGTAGTTACAAACTCTCTATGGTGTGGAAATGATAAGTGAAGGTTGCTCTGTCTTGCGTGTGTATAGCGTGGGTTTTTGGTAACACACCGAAGGTGTCCTGTTATGAACTTGAGTTTGGATATCGATTGTGGCAAGCAGGTCATCTTTGTTCCATTCCAATGCGTTTGCCCTTCACGTTCAACTTTTCTCTTTCCGGCTGGCGTCTTGCACGAAAGGTTCTGCGTAGTACCTAGATATAGATCAGTATTATATACATGTTTATAAATTTTGTTGTTTACGTGTATACTATTTAACATTAAATTAGAATACTTAAGACGAAACTTACCTCAGTATGCTCAGCAGATAAATCAACATTACTTCGAGTCCATTGATAGTATCGTAGATGTAAATTCTCTATGGTGTGGAAATGATAAGTGAAGGTTGCTCTGTCTCGCGTGTGTATAGCGTGGGTTTTTGGTAACACACCGAAGGTGTCTCGGTTATGAACTTGAGTTTGAATATCGATTGTTGCAAGCAGGTCATCTCCGTTATATTCGAGTTGGTTGATCCTGCATGTGCGCTTCCTGAGTCACCTACGGAACATTCGGCCATTTTCCAGCTCAAATTGGTTGAGTATCCTTCTAACTGGGCAACAATTTCTTCGTCATCGAGTCGATTGAATGGTTTTCCTTCGTTGTCTTCTATATTAAGTGACGGCTGCAAAGTTTAGCAATTTGTATTTAGTAATCGTGGAAGCGCTCATTATCGGCCCAGATAAATTTTGATTATATTAATAATTATCACATGCGTGGACTTGCACCTTGTCATATGTACGTATCGACACACCCAGGCACACAAGATAAATTTACCCATGTCGTAGTAGAATTGGCTCACTCGCAAGCAAGAGTATCGACCCTGTTTTATCGTAGTCATACCACTAGATGTAAAAGCCGGGCCTCCACATTAGAATCTTGTAATATAAACGTACTTTTAATAGTACGTAAACCGTACTCTTAAAAGTAAGTAAACTCTTAAATGGTTTTTAACGGTTTTTATTAATTAAATACCTTTTCCGTTTTACATATCAGATATTTGGACAAGGCCATTAAAAGGCCCCAGTAAAATACCAAACATAAGATTTGGTCTAGTTCTATTAATAGAACTATATTTACTATCCAAGTCTATTTATATCTCAATACTTCGGTAGCGAGATGGCTCAACCGAACATAGGTTTCTAAGGACTATTAGCGTTGCTTAGTTTAACCTCCGTTCAGCCAACCAGAAGTGCCAGTCTGATGAAGGCTAAATCGGTAATTCTTGATAAGTGGCAAGTTATTGGTTAATGCAATAATTATGGGCATCAAGAGTATTTTTATTTTTCCATTCTTTTTTTTCCAAAGATAGGATAGGATACTATGAGTCTCTCGGATTCGCCCCAACGAAACATACCATAGTTTCTATTAGAGCGACAACGAAACACTAAATAAAATCCCTTCGGCGAAAACAGTAATGAGAGGATTATATATAGGCAATGTATCAGCCTCACAATCCCTCAGAGTATTGCTGTTTTCACGAGGCATACCTAATTTTACTAAAAGACTCATTTCGTTTATTTATTTCGAATTTAACTATACTTAAACTTAACCTAAGCGTTTAATTACTCTAAGGCGTTAATATCGCCTTGATAGACCGAATCTTACACATTTTAAAGTTAGCAAAGGTATTAACTACTTAGACTACTTAAACGTAAAGGTAGATAACTACCACGAAATTTCTCCTAAGCACAGCCATTCCTTAAGAGAATATGACTGAAGTTATAAGTTAAGATTATGACAAAGAAAGACAATACGTCTGCAAAGAAACGCAAGGCCGAACGTAAAAATATAGGCCATTAAAAGGCCCCAGTAAAATACCAAACATAAGATTTGGTCTAGTTCTATTAATAGAACTATATTTACTTTCCAAGTCTATTTATATCTCAATACTTCGGTAGCGAGATGGCTCAACCGAACACAGGTTTCTAAGGACTATTAGCGTTGCTTAGTTTAACATCCGTTCAGCCAACCGGATGTGCCAGTCTGATGAAGACTAAATCGGTAATTCTTGATAAGTGGCAAGTTATTGGTTAATGCAATAACTATGGGCATCAAGAGTATTTTTATTTTTCCATTCTTTTTTTTCCAAATATAGGATACTATGAGTCTCTCGGATTCGCCCCAACGAAACATACCATAGTTTCTATTAGAGCGACAACGAAACACTAAAAAAATCCCTTCGGCGAAAACAGTAATGAGAGGATTATATATAGGCAATGTCTCAGCCTCACAATCCCTCAGAGTATTGCTGTTTTCACGAGGCATACCTAATTTTATTAAAAGACTCATTTCGTTTATTTATTTCGAATTTAACTATACTTAGACTTAACCTAAGCGTTTAATTACTCTAAGGTGTTAATATCTTGATAGACCGAATCTTACACATTTTAAAGTTAGCAAAGGTATTAACTACTTAGACTACTTAAACGTAAAGGTAGATAACTACCACGAAATTTTTCGTAAGCACAGCCATTCCTTAGGAGAATAAGACTGAAGTTATAAGTTAAGATTATGACAAGGAAAGACAATACGCCTGCAAAGAAACGCAAGGCCGAACGTAAAAATATGGAAAGAGAAACCGCTAGCGCTGCAGCAGCTACCGCTGCCCCAGAAGCAACCGCAGCTGCTGCCGATGCGTTTAACCACACCTTAGCCGAAGCACTTGTCTCCGACAATAATAGTCAGGACAATGCCTCGGATAAGGATGTGGCCACTCCGATTAATGAAACTACTCTACAGATAGAGCCCGAGCGCCAACTATTGCCTCAACTTCCGAAGCTTGCATTTACGAAGCCAAGAAGTGAGACAAGGGACACGTCTCAAGACGCCCCAACCAATTCTTCTGACGAAACTCAGAAAGAAAGGTCCCCAATTATAGGGGACAAAGACGAATCTCAGAAGGTACCTATACAGGAGCCAGGAATAGATCCATTAAAGGATCAATCAGACGATAATTGGCTAAAGCCATCTAAGCCCTCGTCAGACACAGTCAAGGAATTAATTCCTGGCTTTGCCGATAAGATATTGGATCTTATATCAATAAATAAGAAGATAAAAATAACCGACTGGGCGAAATTCCGCTTCAACGAAGGATAAGTCAGCCTTGACTTAACCAAGGGAGACTTTACTAAGCTCAAATACTCTTCAAGAAGCTATGTTTCTTGGAGACACGAAGCTGTAGTTAAAGAACAAGTTGAGAAATGGTTATCCGACGGGGTAATCAAAATCAATTACCAACAAACGCCAGTTAACTTAGCATTATTGGCAGTTGATCAACACAAATCTGACGGAACATTTAAGAAAGTCAGAGTATGTCTAGATATGAGTACAATAAGCAAATTATTACCTGCTCATAGTTTCCATCTTCCTCGTATAAACGAGTTACTGAGACGAATGGAAGGTGCTACGGTATTTACATCCATAGACCTAACACAGGGGTATCATCAAATAGCAAA
>NW_014038679.1:0-3961 GCF_001186125.1 Sphaeroforma arctica JP610 | reverse complement strand
CTCAGAGCAAGATAATCCACTGAGAAAAGGACAGGATCAGAGTTGTTAGAATTTAGGACAACATGGTTTTGATTCCTCCTAGCCAGCCAACTAGGTGTACCCGTCTTTGCCTTAAATGGGATGGGGAGCTAGGTACCAGGTGATGGAGTTTAGGTGCAGATGTATACTGCACTAGCTTGGTGTTTTGATTTTATTTTTATTTCTTTAAGTTGGACTTAGAGGTATTTTATTGGTTAGTTTGATAAGGTAATTGTTTCGAGGCGTGAAATGTAAACTATGCGTCCAATGAAACGATATCTAGTCTTAATAACTAATATATATATAAATCTAGACCGAAGTAGTGAGTGATTAGAGCGGAGCATATAGACAATAGTCTCAGTCTAAAATCCCTTAATCTTTTGCTCATTACCAAGGGCGGAAGCTAAACTTATTTAACATTTTGTATTTTAACGTATTAACGTATTGTCTTATTAACGTAAACGTTTTGATATCGTATAGTCAGCCTAGAGGAGACCGACTTTTACATATTTTCAAGTTTATATACGCTATCTATATTATGACGAAAGGGAAAAATAAGGCAGCGAATGCAGCTAAGGCTACAAACGTGAAAGGGTTTACTGTAGGCGATGAAAAGCAGAAAACACCCCCGGCACCATCAGTGGAAGCTGAAGCAACTGAGATCACGCCGGTACAACCGGTACCAACTCTGACTAAACGGAAACGTAAGAAGTTGGTTGACTCGGGTGTAGGTGCATCCGGAGGTAATGTGACTACGGAGCCACAGAAGCCACCAGCGAAGAAGGCGAAATCTCGAAAGGGAAAAGCCGAGAAAACGCAATCCTCGGAAATTTCAACTTCAGAGGAAGTGCGACATGCACTGGAATCAGATGTATCATCCCCACCAGTGAATACGCGCACAGCACTTAGGCAAGATCCTACTTATCATATGATAGCAAGGGATAGGAGAGCCTTCCTGAAGAACTATCAACCAATGGTACATGAATTGAGACTTATTAAGTAGCGGAAGAAAATGCAAGCCGCAGCGAAGGCTCAAAGTCATGGTGAATCAGAAGAGGATGACTCGGAAGATGAGCCAATAGCACAAACACTGTTGGATCAACCCCAAATCAACGTAACGGAAGAACAACTGCGCTTCGTGGATATAGGTCCGGATGATGTGGACCATACACTTCACCATCAGGACGACGATTCAGACACCAGGTTGGATTCACAATTCCTGCGCTTACCCAAAACACCACTCCGACCGGCTTGGCGACAGAACTTTGATCTGGGCCATCCATACCAGACTCAGATTGATATTTAGGAGGAGTGTCAACGAGAGTTGATCCGTCAGAAGGCCAACCGACATGGGTGTTTTGAAACACGTATGGAACGTACTTTCCGGACGTAATGAAGACCAAACCGGATGGTACTATCTCACCGAGGAATGTAATGAATGCAGGGGTAAGAAATTTGTGGCTCGATTTATTTAGAGATTCTAAATACTACAATCGGCTGGTAGCAATGAAAACTGACGAAGGTAAGCAGGTACGCAAACTTTTCGTCGTTTTCAAAAGATGCTACCGAAGGTATTCGGAACTAGGAGAGATGGAAGTCTTGTACACTTAATTTGGTACGCAATTCGGGATCTTCTTGGGAGACATATCCGACTTGATATCAAACCATTTGGCACTCTATCAAGCCGTATTGGCGTTTGAGATGTTGTCAGACAATGGAGAGGCAAACAGAATCCGACCTTCATCATCCGAAGCTCAATCTTCTCCTGGATTGGACGCAACAGCAATGTCGCGAATGGCATCTGAACAGGAGCCTAATCCAAATCCACCACAGGAAGGAAGTCCACAGAGTGCCCCAGAGGTATAATCTTCTCCTGGATTGGACGCAACAGCAATGTCGCGAATGGCATCTGAACAGGAGCCTAATCCAAATCCACCACCGGAAGGAAATCCACATAGTGCCCCAGAGGTATTTCCGAAGAACAACCCGACCGAAGAGCCTAAACCTGATCAGGTGGAAGCTAGAAAATCTTTGTCGTCATCGGGAGACAGCTCGCCCTCAGCGACTATCCCAAGGACGACAAAAGATGCTGTCCCATCAGAAGCGTTCATTTACATTGAACAGGTCGATGGATCAAAGGATGAGGTAGACAACTGACTGCATGGTCAGATGCAGTTAGAAAAGAAGGGATCAGATCACTCTAGTAGTGATATGAAAATTGCTGAATTCACTGTTCAAATGAACAAGGCTGAGGCAGCTTCACTCGAGGCGATGGATCTAGGTAGGATTGTTGCCGCTAGTCTTTATATGACAACGGCTACGCACCTCCAGACCAAGATTGATTCAGAACTAAAAGTGATTCAGACCGAGAAGGCTGTGGAAGGCAAGAAGTTTGTAAAGGACATAAGTAAACTACCAACGATATACAGATCTGATCGAAAGGACCGGAAGGATCTAATCGATACTTGCAGTCTGGCGTTGTTATCTAGGTATTTGAAAGAGTTTGGACCGATTATGCTTACAGCCAATCTATGGAAGGACCTATGGTTCGAAGCAGCGCAGCAGAGCTTCAAACCGTCCTCTTACAAGTACAACAAGTTAGAGAAGGTAAAACAGGCGATCACTCAGCTGAAAACGTGGAAAGAGCAGAGTGAGTTGATCGTCCACTTATTTTCGACGGACCCTCGACCGGAATTGCTTGTATCGATCATGATACCATCGGAAGAAGGACCGCCGGTGTCCCACTACTTTTTAGAGTTGGACACACACATGTCACGGGCACAGACTCAGAAGATGTCACCTAACAAACTATCCATGTGTGTACTATGGGTGCAGACAATAACCTACATAGGAGAGATCAAGAGATCCTGTACGCTGATATGCATCAATCTTACCCGGATAAGGTACGAGAGATCGCCATTGAAGAACCTACTTACGGCATAGTGAAGCTAGCGGACTTAACCTGGGTTGAATTTTACTCGAGAGCGGAACAGACGTTTACCAAACGCCCTAGTTCCGTGGTGAAAGTCACTATTGCTCAGAGGAAGGTCGGCGGCAATCTTACTGGGGGATCAGGCAATGGTCGAGACTCTCAGTCCACTAATGGAGGTCAGAAGTTAAACAAAGGGGATGACAAGGGTGGCAATAAGAACAAAAATACAAATAGTTCTGAAAGCCACAAGATCAATGTCATCCCTAAGGGTAACCAGACCAACAGTAATGGACCGCCGGCAGCCAACCCTAAGACCAGGCATAGGGAGGTCAAGAACTGTAGTGAGACTGATTGCATTTGGCGATTGACCCAACATGAGCCGAATGGCAGATGGAATGGAAGGCACGCAGAAAAGTGTAAGCACTTTATCGAGAAGTGTGCCGACTGTACCGGGACTGGAGGTTACCACAAGCATACATGCAAGGTGAAACCAAAAATTGAAGTTAAGTGACAAACATACCGGGTCTTGTCACTAAGACAAAAGGACGCACCTCAAGACGAGCGTGTAATCCTAGATATACGAGTTAACGGACATGAAATGAAAGCGTTGCTGGATCCGGGCTCGCAAATTTCATGTATATCCTCTAGATTCTGTAAAATGACAGATGTAACTCGCAAGTCAGAGCCAACTATGTTGAAAATGGCTGATGAAAGAGCGATCACTTGCAGAGAAATGACAATCGATCTTAGGTTTACATTGACAGACCAACGTACTATAGTTACTAAGGCAGTCATATGTAACACATCACCAGACTATGATCTCATAGTAGGTATAAGTGATTTATTGTCATTATATCACAATTACAGGCTTACCTACTAACATTGAACCTCAGAAGGATCAGTCGGACGACGACTTGTTGAAATCGGTATATAAACCTTCGAAGACTGTGAAGGAGATGATCCATCACTTCACAGAGAAACTCAAGGACTTGATTATCGAGAACGACAAGA
>NW_014038680.1:0-10526 GCF_001186125.1 Sphaeroforma arctica JP610 | reverse complement strand
TCGTATATATATATATATATTCGTGACTCTGACAGTGTGTGACAAGCTCGGGTATTCGCATCTGCTTTCAGATATATTTGCTGTAGGTTGTACGCGAGTAATGTACACGTAAATTCATTGTAACATGCCGGACAAGACCTGTGCATAATGTATCAATACATACTCAGATATACGCGATGTGTATTCAGACCTATTTGTTAGGCTTGGCTGTTTGGCTGAATATGTATACACATTCAGTTGCAGTATCCAGGCTTGCCAATTTTTAAGGTTTAGGGTTTTAGGTCTTCTGATTATATATGCGATTACATATGGTGATGTATGCATTCATGGCCAGAGATGCACACATACCTACGTCAAAATGTAGCTACGCTTTTACATCTCTATTGAGCGGCCACTTGCCGAACTTTCTGAACTTGTGCTTGGTTCGCTGTTTAAATACATATTAAGTTGGAAAATAAATACAAGCATATAAATAGATACACTGTTATGAGTGAACACACTTATCACGCCCTATTTAAAACATACGCTGTTGCATCCCTGCGGATCGCATAGATAGTATGGCAAAGTGTGCGATCAGGTTTAGGCGGTGACCTGTTTGCTGTGTATGACTCTTCAGGCTGGCTGAGGGGTATGCATACGAGTACGATGGTTATAAACACACGATTGGACTGGTCTGTTGATGCCGGTGTACACTAGTCAAGTCGCGCCGCTTATCAAATGCCCGTGAGCTTTTTCTTGCGTATATAAATACCACATAGAATAGGGTGTTGAATAGCCGTGCATGCATAACCCTTCACAAACGCATATACATCCCATGCACATGTGTGATTATATGTAGATAGATACACGTATACACCTCAGATAACTGTGCACATTCATACATTTCAGAACAGGTTGTGTCTGTGAGTATAATCTGTTCGATTATTTACTTGATGCCATGTGATTTTTTATTACGTTCGCCATCTCTTGTTTCCGATTTGTCTTTGGATACGATAACATATGAAGATCTGGAAGTTTTGCAATTGGGACTATTTTTGGCAATGTACATACCCACATGCTCTACTCATACTTGTATATTCACATGCATTGTGCAATTATATAAAAAAGCTCACATTTCTTTATTGGATAGTTGTCTCCTGGATCACGTGCTTGCTTACTGCCGTCATATGCTTGAAATAGAAGTGTGTATAAAATTTAACTGTTTGTATGTCGAACTGCTTATAAATAGAATAGTTTATTACTGAAAGCGTAAGCTTTTCTTAAGTCCCTGTCGACATTATCATCCATTTTTGTCTGTCGCCAAAAAACGTCTGTGACGCTATTTGACCCATTTGTAGACCCCCATGAAGTCTCGCCCTCCAGAAGTGATTATGTATTTGTGATAGGGCTAAGGGCGTGTACTGGTTGAGACATCCTTTACTACTTTAGCCTGAATACGAACAAATAAATTACCCCTATGATTATACACTTTCAGTCCCCGCGGCGTCCCAGCCGTGTTTTAACTCATACACCATACTGAAGCCATGTGATCTATGTACTGCGCAGATATGGAAGCGCTCAGACGTGCGCAATGTGTCGACTGAAGCACTAGAGAACTGCAACGACGAGTCTATGTCGCACGTATCATCTGCGGCACACCCACTTACACACATACCACAAGCACCTGGGGGGGCTACTACGGAGGTAGGTAGCTCGCATCCTAAAAAGAAAAGGGGCCAGAGTAAAAGCCAGCAGATGGAGATGGCGAAGGATATGGATACCAGTGCCGCTTTGAAGAGAATGGAGGAGAGACTAAGTGTGCACGACAAGAAGTTTGAAGCACATGACTTGGCCTTGGACGAATTAAAGTCGCGTGTAGCACAGTTGGTAAGTAATGATGTTAGTATAAAAGTATTTACATATAAATATATATATTTATAAATATATATATATATATAACAGTATATCATATATATATATATATATATTTCTGAATGTATAAATTTATGTGAGTGTGTGTGCGTGTGAGTGCGTATATATAGTTTCGTAGACATGCAATTACATATGCAAACACGGTGCTCACTAACCCCTATTTTCCTTCACGCAGGAGTTCTTAACGAAGCTGCTCTGGATCGCCATGGCCGCCATGGTACTCTTAAGCGTAGTCTCTACCCTTTCCAGTGTATTTGTAACCGTTCAGTTTGGTCTTAAGGCACTGTCCTATCTATTCATGCCACTAGTTTTAACCTTCTTAGCTGCCTTGGCCTGTATGTCGTATCTTGGGTTTGATGTCTGGGCTATAGCCAAGCAAGTGATTGATTGGAATATATGGTTCTTCAGTGGGGAGGGTATGATATATGGGGCAGCCCTTATCTTCCTGTGTGTGGCCGGGATTCTCTGGCTCGGGTCCAGAACCGCTCCAAATAAGGCCGGCGGTGGTGTCGTCGCGTCAAATAAGCACAAGTATGTGGTAGTGAGTGATGACGGTGCCAGGGCGCTGGCGGTAGCACTACACAGAATGGGGGAGATCGCTCGTGACGAGACTGTGCGGGATGCAAAGTCGAGCCCAGTGGGGGATGTCGAGGGCGATATAAGGATGGTTCAAGCACAGACACGCCCCACGAAGGGTGGCTACAAGCATACACACATATCCGAAGGCACGGCTGAGCACGGAGAGGAGAAAGGGACCTATAGCGCAAACAAGCCGTCAGGGGTGGCTGAGGTAGGCGCCAGGAGTCTGCAGTCGCACAGGAGTGTTCAGGAGATGAGACACAGGGATACTGGGGTGGCACGTTTGTCAGCGGATGCGTACGCACAACGCACGGATACGCATGCGCACACAGCACAGGATGCAAGTACATACAGAGACACGGACGGGGCGGACTATACAGGTGATGGCAAGGGAGGGTCGTGATAAGTCAGATTTTAACACCGTACTAAAACACCGATAGAAGAGAGAAGCACGTATATGGGCACATGCGTACACGTGTGATGATGTGCATGCCTTATTGTCTGAAGTTGCCTGTAGTGATAGCATTCGACAGGTAAACTGATGAAGCCACCCACATAGGCGATGGCAGGGGAGAGTCGTAATAGGCCAGCATTGTATATAGCGCATGGATATAGCGCGCATACACAGAGCAAAGTATCGTACTCTGGTGAATGCATACACATGTGGTGATGACTATGTCTTACTGACTGTTAGAGCTACCGGTAGTGCCAATGCACGAGCCTGATCATCTACAATTGTGATACTTGAACATCGATGCACGAGAGAATATGTGCACATCGAGCTACTGCGTACCAGTCAACGCGATTCCGCTCTTGCACCGGATTTCTTGACTATGTGTCGATAAAAAGTCCGATATAAGATAATAAAATCAACTTAGGCGTACACCTCTGTATAGGCAGAATAGTTGCAGTATTGTGGCTTCGCATCAAATACAAAAACTTATCTGAATACCTGCATTAGCGATTGAACACAAGACAAGTTCGTTTTATAAAACATGGCCGCTCCGGCGCTCTGTTATGTAGCTTTAAAGATAGAGGCACATTAAAACATTTTGCCTACCGATTTCCGCGAGAAAAGAAATACCAGAGTATATTTTTCTAAAAGGGGGTATGGTCGAAGATGTCTGAAAATATAGGATAGCAATGAAAAACGAAGTTGTCTCACTGCAGAGCTTTTGTAGTTGGCTATGGTTCGTAAGATACGTTGTACATTTGTCATAGTAAGAGATGGTGCCAAGAGGGAAATATGCATAAAAAGAATCCTTGTGTTGCTCCGTCCATATTATCATTGCGTGCTGCATAGTAAAGAAAAGCTATACTGTCGCTTTAGTGCGGTTTTCGATATTATACCAAACATAGGTACGAAGTCGATATAATGAGAGGTTATAAAGACATCAAAAATAGTACGAGAGCGATAATGAGCAGCAAATCTCGTATCAAAGTGTCCATTTCGAAGTGGGTTCAATTGTTGGGTACATCATACCCTTAATACTTTAGACTGTACAGAGATAGCTTCTCGGTGTGTCTCCACAGTCATTGATGATGGATGTGCATGCAGATATTTAAATGAGTCATCGGTAGCTTGATCAACCATGGCAGCCACACAGTCAGAAGTGTCTTGGCCTTGGCTGGAATACATGGCATGTTGGTATCGAGTCCAGGATATACTGAGATCAAGCGGTCTCAATCCGTCTGATGGAGAGTACTGACATGGATTATAATGGAACAGTCTGCAGGTTCAATTTGTACATGTATCGATTGAGGTCATGCGGTTTTAGCGTCAGAAAAACCTCACTCTAAATTGTATCATGCCAGTTCATTCGCATTATCGCCGTGGCTCAAAATATTACCTTATAAATATATTGACGAATAGCAGTTGACAACCTCAAATAGCAGAATAAAGAGCCCTCTAACTTCGTCACTTGTAAGTCTGCAGTTTCAAATAGGTTTATGCAGGATTCGAAAATTTCATCAAAAATATTTTTAATATACGTTTGAGCGTGGAACATCAAACACATCCCCATTCGAAACAGATCAATGAAACAATCGATATTTATTTCTGGATTTAGGTGAATTTATACACTGCGAATCCAAGTCTTGCAGCATATTGAAGCACTTCAATCTCGACCCCACCCTTTGTATGGGCGGTTATAGCGGGACGGCCGTTCTATTGGATCTTTGCAATTCTTGAACTCCCCATCATTACACTTACACTTAGACCATTCTCTGCAGTCGCGTCTACGGCAGTGCACCCAATCGCCATCAGAATATTCTGATCGTCGGTAGTAACAGGACTGGGGTGGGTCCTTACAATCGGTCAATTCGCCGTCATGACACTTGCATTTAGTCCACTCCTTGCAGTCTCCACCCTGACATCCAACCCAGTCATTGTTGTCGTAGTCTTCTCCATCATAGTGGCACATCTTTGGTGCCTCCTTACAATCTTTCAATTTTCCATCTTTACATTTGCATTTTGTCCACTGACGACAGTCTCTGTCCTCGCATTCTACCCAGTCATTGTTGTCATGCACACTTCCATCGTAGTAGCACTTCTTGGGAGGTTCTTTGCAGTCAATAAGCTTTCCATGCTCGCATTTGCACTTGATCCAATCTTGGCAATCAGAGCCCTCGCACTTAATCCAATCACCAATATCATATCGCGCTCCGTCGTAGTCGCATTTTTTGGGAGCATCTTTGCAGTTGGTCAATTTTCCATTGTCACATTTGCATTTAAGCCACTTGTGACAATCTTTGCCTTGGCAATGAACCCAACCACCACTGTCGTGACGTTCTTCATTGTAATTGCACTTCTTGATGGGTGCTTTACAGTCCGTCAGCTCACCATCCTTGCACTTGCATTTCGTCCACTTTCGACAGTCTCTTCCACCCTCGCACTTTACCCACGACCCTTCCTCGTAGTCATTTCCCTTATAATGACATTCCGGTGCTTCGAATTCACACACCCATTTTCCATTACGCTTGCATCGGCAATGACCATTGTCAAGTTCTCTTTCTGTACCCTTCCTATAGAAATCACCAGCGAAGTAACAGCCATGACGCTTCCGACCGCGTTCTTCAATCTCCGTCAATGGTTCTTCGTCCATCGTTGGCTTATTCGATGCCGGTGTCTGGTCTCGGCGAACACGAGCTTCGACAGCCGGTATCGCATTGATATCACTATTGACAGCTGCATTGTGCATATTGAGGCTGTCAGTGATGTGGTTGATGGCATCACTTGCGACATTGGCAACCACTTGAGGTCCAAACTGACTCCCCAGCAGAGCGAATAGGACCGAGGATACTGCTAATTTCATGATATCTGCGCTATTGTTTGTGTATATTGTTAACGCCACTGGATTGTAGGATGATTCTGTCAATCATGCGCTGCTACTATTTATAGTGGAAAATGTGTTATTGCCAGGATTGCATGCTTCAACCTGTAACATTGTAACAAGTACCGAACGCTTAATTAGATCTGTTTCATTACTACATACCTTAAACACGCGACAACATGATCAGCTATTAGACGAACTTTGTGATAAGTTTCAAGTTGGAACAGAACTGACTATGATTAATTGTGCAGCATGTATCGGTGTGGTGCACTGGAATGGCCCAGTGTATTCCCTGTATATATTTCCTACTGCTGAGAACTGGATCTAAGCTTTACATAAATACATCGACAACTCCCATACCAGAACAGATCGAACAATGTAAAATTGTAAATTTCACAAGATGTTTTTTTAGTAAAAAACAGTTGTTTTTGTTATATAAAATACCATTTTCAAAATATTTTAAAATAAATATACTTGTGAGTTTGTCGTTTGATATTTCATCTGAACTTTACAAAATAAGGCTATGAAATTCAGAAATATTGTGTTTTACAAGTATCAAGCATGTATGTCATGTATGTACGTACTACATTTTTCATACACGATAAAAAAATATGAAAAACTGAATATGGATGGAAATGTAAACTTGTATGTAAAACCAAATGGATGACCCATCTCAATCTGCCGTCTGACTGACTCACACTCGCAGTCTGTCTTAAAAAAATGTCTATTCTCTTGTGGTGTAAAGAATAAAAAAACTTGTATTTGAGACGGATGTGCCAAAATATTAGATATTCCGAGTCATCTAAACCGCATTAGTGGTACAGAAGTCGACACAGGAAATCGATGCTGTGCATGTAGTTTGTGTGCATATTAACAATTCAACATTATAAAGTTCACCTGCATGTGTTTGATTGTTTATATGTACCTATATTAGGAAATTTTCTCGTGCTTGGATCTATTAGCAATTCTACACTATAAATCACCTACATGTGTTTAATTGTTTATATGTACCTATACTAGGAAACTTTCTCTCGCTTGGATCTACAACTGTGTATATTTGTATATCTTCTATTATATCAGCGGGTACATTTTTTTTTTGGTTTGCACCATTCTGTAGTGAATCAATCCATGCCATTAAAGATATTAATGTACAATTCATGAAATTCAGTTTGAGCATAGTATAATATCCATTGGTGGTCGTCTTTAGTTTTACCTGCGAGTTTCTGTATTTCTCCATATTTAATCGAATAGTCTAGTGAATAAAGGTTTTGTCATCCGAACATGGCAAGCCTCCTTCTATAGCCTATATATGGGCCGCATACGCATCTTTTAGAATGGGCGCATGGTTAAAAACCACTACAAACACATCACCAATCAGTAAAGATTTTTAATTCTTGGATCCACTCCAATCCTATCTGAATACGCCTCAGACTGGTGGAAAAATGATATGTGCATTCATTGTCAGAGGCTGTGGAGACACACCGAACGGGTATGATGTGCACTCCAATTTTAATAAAATGCCCATCTTGGCACGATCTTTGCTGCTCATTGTTGCACTCGTACTATCTTTGATATTGCATGTCTGCCTGCCATTGAATGGACTGCGTAGATATATTTGGAACAAACTGAAAACCGCACTCACGAGACCATCCTCAATTCTCAGACGATGCGACTATCGACCTTTTTTTCTCACTGAACACTTCGGCGAATACATTTGGAAAGCTGCTTTGGAAGCTAGTAGGGAGAGTATATATCTTCATCGAAGGCCAGGACTCTTCTACCTAATACTGCGGATCACGGTTGATCAGGTTGACAAAATGATGATCAAGCCCGTTCTTGTCTGTGGCGATCAAACCGGCGCCACTACCCAAAATACTGTGCACCAATTGACACCATGTAAGTGATTGCCCGGCGAGCTATGCTTTGAAATTATCGGAATACAATAGTAATTAAAATCTAGTATGCCCACTAAATTTTTCGTCATGTGCATGTGTATTTTAAACGCAATGCAATCATCAATTTTCGTTTCTCACAATACAGTATTTGAGTCACAATCTAGTCCAACGTTCAGAGTGTAGGTCTATATCTGCACCAAATTCTCACCTAATTCTGTTCTTGTTCAGTTCTGTCTACGGGGTCTACACTCTGGTCGAATATCGTATACATACAACGACAAAGTATATCGACGTATAATCTATAGGATTAGAACACAACTTGCCGTCTGCCCCATACAAATTAATGTACATCATAGGTACCATGTGAAGTTTTTACACAGTCTGGATACCGACTAATTGCTTCTAATCCGCGTACGCCATGGGCCGTGTATTTGTCCGTTCGCAAACTGGAAGAACACTATATTCGCCACTCGAGAGATTGCTTGATTAGGAGTATAGGAGTCGAAAGCTCATATAAACACGATTAAAATATTTTGAATAATGCACAAATACTACGCACTCAAATAATTAAACGCTAAATAAGTTGTCGGGGTTGAGCTAAGTGGGATTATACATTAAGTGTTACACCATTCGAAGCAACTCTATTTTAAAATGATCAGTATACAGTATTTATTTCTGATCTACTAATACGTTTAAAATCATGAATAAACCCCAATGATGATTTTTAACGAACCGCTACAGACTTGGACGTGTGCATTACAAACCGCATCACGGACGATCGCAGTCTCTTGGAGCTTTTCAATCTTGACCCTACTACCCCTTGTTCGAGCAATTATGACGGGACTGTCGTTCTATTGTATCTTGATTTTTCTTTTGCTTCTCATCCTTGTACTCGCCCCCAGGTCATTCTACAGTAAATAGCGTCTACGGAAGTGATTCCCATAAAAAAATTATGATCGTCCGTACTTACAAGACTGTGGGGAGTCTTTACAATCGGTCAATTCGACATCTTCACACTTGTATTTAATTCTGGCATTC
This sequence comes from Sphaeroforma arctica JP610, assembly GCF_001186125.1. Lineage (NCBI taxonomy): Eukaryota > Ichthyosporea > Ichthyophonida > Sphaeroforma > Sphaeroforma arctica. The sequence goes on along the minus strand of NW_014038680.1, from coordinate 1,771 downwards.
AATCCCAGTTTTTTTTTTGTACTTTTCAACGTCGTAGTTGGTCATCATTGGTGATTCTTTACAAGTTTTCAACTTTCCATTTTATCACTTGCATTTTGTTTACTGACGACAGTCTTTGCCTTCGATTTACCCAGTCATTGTTGTTGTGCACACTCGCATCGTAATTGCACTTCGTGGAAGATTCTTTGCAATCAGTCAGATTTCCATACTCGCATTTGTACTTGGTATAATCTTGGCAATCAGAGCGTTAGGACTTGATCGGATTTTCATAATCCTATCGCTCTTCGTCGTACTATCATTTCTTGCCTCGGTACAGTTGGTCAGTTTTCCATCCTCACATTTGAATTTAACCCCCTCGTGGTACCATTGCCTTGGTACTAAACTCAATCACCACTGTCTTAACTCTTGATGGGTACTTTACAATCCTTGCACTTACATTTCGTCCACGTTCAACAATCTTTTCTGCCGCCAAGGCACCAACCCACGACCCTTCACCAACAACTTGAACTAGGTCACCCTTTCTGCTTTAAAAAAAAAAACATAAAACAAAATAGCTTCTCGCGGGAAAGTCCGAAAGACCGCATAAAATATAAAGATTTTTACAAATTTGGTCTTTAAAAAATAAATAATTTTGAAAATAAAAAGATCGACGAATTGGTGATCGTCACCAATTTTTTTTTTGAAATTCAAATGGTATGTTGATTGTTGTCAACTTGTCTGTTTTACAAATATTTTAGATCCGATTGGTTTTTGTTTTGTATATAGGGTTTTTTTTATTTAAACAAACATAATATAAAAAACATTAACCCTCCAAATATTTATATAAATAGAAACAGAAAAGTTGCAACCCTCTAGTATATTTCTATTTTTATATTTTATACGTAGAGCCAGTAGAGTAGCTACTGAAAGCGTATACATAGCTGAGGACAGGATTCGACTCCAGAAAACTCCATTCCCCTCTATTTTTAGAGTTATTAAATTTCCTACGGATTTTAAGAAGAAAAAAAAATACCGAACTCAGCTCACGCCGGGCGCCGGGCGCCGACGTGCCGCCGTGCCGCGTCGCGGGGACTCCGCGCGGCGAGGAGCTATGTTTCACAAGTTATTTTGTACAAGGAGGCTATGATTATATATTATATTTATTAAATCATAGCCTACTAAATAAAACAAATTTAAGCCGTGTACACTACGAAGCGTCGAATATATTTAGGGTTCTAGGGTTAATCTATGGATTCTCTAGGAGGCTATGATTCACACCATCTATCCACAGCTGGAATCCACAACAATATACTGAAAACAGTAAATATTGTAGCGTACGTCTATCGGCAATCGTATTCGGGAATCGTAGCGAAACAAGATTGTATTTCACTTCATATTTCACAATAACATTGTCAAGATCACGAAGTTACATTGTGGAAAGATGACGAGTAACAATAGCGGCGGTAAGCCAAAAGCAAAAGCACACGTGAATGAAACAACATCGCTGTGGCTGGGGATAGGAGCGACCGCATTCGTCATTGTTGCTATTATCGGGTTCGCTTCGCCTCACGAGGTAGGCTTAGAATGTGAATTTTGAATTTTAGTTCTTCAGTAACCAGTGCGTGTTAACAAGAGAATATATGTGCATAACTAACATTCCACTACTTTTACGTCAACAGAATAAATTTCTTCTTCAACTTGTGTAAACTATAAAATATGATAAATGAAGAACATACGCGTCCATACATCTGTAGCGATAGCTACAGAATATAATGTATATATTTGAAGAGTT